>NW_027062698.1:529153-651956 GCF_032884065.1 Artemia franciscana
GACTTGTGTTTATTTTTCCCACCATGTTTCATCCCGATCCCTCCACTCTAAGTGTTTTCCAAGTTTTAGGGCCCCCCTCCCAACTCCCCGCCTCCATCACCAGATCTGGTCGGGATTTAAAATAAGAGCTCTAAGACACGATATCCTTCTAAACATCAAATTTCATTGAGATCCGATCACCCGTTCGTAAGTTGAAAATACCTCATTTTTCTAATTTTTAAGACTTACTCCCCCCCCCCGACTACCCCAAAGAGAACAAATAAGTTCCGATTATGTCAATCATGTATCTGGGACTTGCGCTTATTTTTCCCATCAAGTTTCATCCCGATCCCTCTACTCTAAGTGTTTTCCAAGATTTTAGGTTTCCCCCCTCCAACTCCCCCCAATGTCATCAGACCCAGTCTGGATTTAAAATAAGAGCTCTGAGACACAATATCATTCCAAACATCAAATTTCATTAAGATCCAATCACCCGCTCATAAGTTAAAAATACTTCATTTTTTCTATTTTTCCGAATTAACCGGCCCCTACTCCCCCCCCCCCAGATGGTCAAATCGGGAAAACGACTATTTCTAATTTAATCTGGTCCGGTCCCTGATACGCTTGCCAAATTTCATCGTCCTAGCTTACCTGGAAGTGCCTAAAGTAGCAAAACCGGGACTTTAGGTTTTCCCCCTCCGACTCCCCCCAATGTCATCAGATCCGGTCGGGATTTAAAATAAGAGCTCTAAGACACAATATCATTCCAAACATCAAATTTCATTAAGATCCAAATACCCACTGATAAGTTAAAAATACTTCATTTTTTCTATTTTTTGCGAATTAACCGGGCCCCCACTCCCCCCCAGATGGTCAAATCGGGAAAACGACTATTTCTAATTTAATCTGGTCCTGTCCCTGATACGCTTGCCAAATTTCATCGTCCTAGCTTACCTGGAAGTGCCTAAAGTAGCAAAACCGGGACAGACCGACAGACAGACCGACAGAATTGGCGACTGCTATATGTCACTTGGTTAATACCAAGTGCCATAAAAACCAAAAAAAATTACCTCAGGCGATAGTTTACTGAGCTTGATTGTTGGCTTTATCATTCAGTATCCTTAGAGCCTTTTGGCAGTTTAATCCAATTATCAGTTTTACACTCTTTACACTAGATTTATCCTTCTCTACAATTTCCACAACTCAACCACCATCAACAACTACTTTGCCAGATTTCTCCATCAGGTTTTCTTCAATCAAAATAGAACCACCACTATCACCATCTACTTGCATCATCTACATGATTTTTGTGAGGTTTATCCTTTGTCCTGTTTAAGCTTTTTTCTTTTACCTTTTTCTTGAGGCACTTTATCAAGTGTTTCTGTGTCATTTAAAATTGAGATTTGCTCACTACTTGGCATTTTCACATTGTTTTGTACAACCTGCACTGGTGAGCCAACACTACTTGGATTCACAATTGGAGAAAATTTGTGTGAAATCTGGTCATGTATTTGTGCTGGGAGCGTTGAGTCTGAGATGGGTGAATTTGTGACATCAGACTTTGTAGTGAAGTCCCTACACTCAAAGCAACAGAGGCAGGAGATAGTGGCGAAGGCACTGGAGACTACATTGGGGCATAAAAGCTCACGTGCTGCATTATCTAAAAGTTCATGATAAATATTTCAAAACAAAATAAAGAAAAGAATAACAACATATAATTAGCTACATTTGACATTGCACTAGGCGATTTTGGGGTGCCTCAGGTAATTGATGATGCTTCTGTAAGGCAATCTTTCTTCTTAAAGCGTCAGTTTTAACAACTTTAAAAACTTTGCCTACAAAATGCTGCCTTTTCTATGAAAAACCAGCTTGTCATTATCTATACTCTTTAAACACTGGAAAAAATACTGCATTTAAGCAGCATTAGATTTAGAACATACCTTTAATATAAAACAAAATATGTTACTAATGGTTTTGACACAAAACGGCATATTTTCTAAAATGGACAGAAAATACATGTTACAAATTATCCACGTCCTTATCTAACTTAATTATATTTTTTTGCAGATATTTTCACATATTGATAGATCTGTATGTCTGAAGGTGGTGATTTCGAAGAAGCCCTTGTAGTCTAACAAACAAAAACAACCAAATATGTCATAACTAAATAAAGCAAATCAACAATTAATTTCTAATCCACAAAATTAAAAAAAAAGGATCCAGCATTAAAGAAAAAATACAGTGTAGTAAATAAACGATTAAGAGTCCAATTTCAAATTATCTTAGAAGATAGGTTACAGTATGCCAAATCAAATTATTTGAAAGTTTGCTAAATTAAAATGCAATTAAGTATTGAGCTTTTCAAGGCTTGTAGTAGCAAAAAAAAGAATATTTGCAAAGATGGTAGATACATTCCCATAGGAAGGTAGATCTTTCTTCGCTGTTCTATGGGAAGGTCACCTCCCACCCGTCAGATGTAAAAAAACACCCTATTTGGCAATTCATAAAAAAAGCGAAAAATAGACAAATTGCCCCCCCCCCCAAATTTAAAACGTTTGGATAGTTTTTCATATAAGGATAGTCTTTTACACAAAGATGGTTTCAAGCAGTTCGTGGTAACGAACTGTAGTAAGGAGCGATCCGGCTCAATAGTACGAAACTCTAAAAAACGAAATTTTGACCGTGATCAGTCTTCTGGCAAAAAATATGAAATTCCACAATTTTGTAGATAGGAGCTTGAAACTTCTGCAGTAGGGTTTTCTGATACGCTAAATGTGATTCGTTAAGATTCTATGACTTTTAGGGGGTGTTTCACCCTATTTTTCAAAATAAGGCCAATTTTCTCAGGCTCGTAACTTTTTATATGTAAGACTAAATTTGATGAAACTTATATATTTAAAACCGGCATAAAAATCCAATTCTTTTGATGTATCTATTAGTATTAAAATCCCATTTTTTAAAGTTTCGTTTACTATTGAGCCGGGTCGCTCCTTACTACAGTTCGTTACCACCAACTGTTTGATTACATTTGAGGTTTCGGCATTTCTTTAAAAGGTTAATTTTATCCCAAAGTACGCTGAAAAATCAGAACCATTGCAATACAGTTAAAACTTCTTTGAGTAAAGCTTAAATGAAAATAAAAAAAATCAGACAAAAGGTTCCCCAGAAAGTGCCATTATACCAGAGATGGGCTGTACAACCGTAATAGTAACAAAAGGGTTTTTCCGAATTGTTCATGAGGATAAGCCTCATGAACAAAATATTGAAAGTTCTGGTGTCCTTTTTAAGCGACCAAAAAAAGTTGAGGGTCAACTAGCACTGCTCCTATCCCCCTCCCCCCAAAGTTGTTCCATCAAAGTTGTGGGATAGCCACTTTGTTGAGTATAGTTGAAAGGTCCAATAGCTACGCCTTTGAGGATCACATCACCTCCCACAGCCCCTAGGAAGAGGGGTGTAATTTACCTATTGTTTACGTATAGTACTTGCTATTGGGAAGCATACATACACTTTTGGGAGGGGTTATATTTCACAGGGATAGTTTTCTGTGGAGAGGGAAGTTTTAGGGGAGAATTTTCCAGAGGAAGCTTTACACTTCGAGAATTTGCGAAAATTCTTATACAAGATTCTTTACATTTGTTTCATTTTCTCTCTGTCGACTCAATTTCACACATGGAGATGTTCTGAGGGAATTGTCCCGGAGAGATTATCAGCGGGATTGGAATTGTATGAAGAAGCTTTTTGTGGGGGAGATTTCCTCGGAAAATCTCTGATACCTTTTTGAATGAAAATCAAGTAGTTTATTTTGATAAAATAAAATCTCAAAATTACAAAACGATTGTAACCGTTTGATTATTCATTTGTAATTTTGCACCCCTAGAATTTCTGAGGCCGGGGCAAATGCCCCCCCCCCAAAAAAAACACCTCTCAAGTGGCAAAATGCCAATTTGAAAAAAAGGAAACTTTTCTGTATAAACTAGGCTCTATAAGGCCTTTTCTCCCAATATCTAATTTTTTATTGTAGCGCCATGATCTATTTGCATCAAGATTTTTGCAACTTGCAGTTGCCATCTACTATTACCAAGGGGAATAATAAAAGTGCGTACATACCCTAAACTGAAATATTAATTATATATAATGGTGCTTGTCCTTAACTACCTTTTAGCAATTGCTACTTAGTAAACATCTTTTTTTATCCTTAGGTTTAAGTGTTCTTAATCCCCCTCCCTAAAAACAATCCTTATTGACAAATAACAATAAATGTGGCTACGATGTAAACATACCGCAGCACTTGCCAAAATTTCGAATGATTTTAACCATTGGGAACATTTCCAAAAAATGTAGATTGTTTCGTCATTGTTTACGTACAAAGTAGCTGTATCTGAGAGCACATTACAGATATCAACAAAAATATGATTAAAACCAATCTGTTGCTACGCAGCGGGATTAAAAAATAGAGAAGTTGAGTTCTTTTGCTTCTTGTAAAAAAAATGACTTCATGCATTAAACAATGGAGGGCTGCATACGATTATCTGGACAATAGGGCAGAGTGAAAAAAGAAGTAAATTTAGCTAATTAATTACTGTTTCTATTTTGATGCTTATTCAAAATATTTGAAGTTTAATGTTACCAATAAGAAGTTACCAGCCTGAGAAAATTTCCCCACATTTCAAAAAGTAGGAGAAATACCCCGAAAACATCAATCGATCTCAACGAAAATCATACCATTAGATTCAGCATATCAGAGAACCGTACTGTCGAGGTTTCATGTTCCTCTATACAAAAATATCGAATTTTGCATTTTTGGCGAGAAAAAAAAAATCAATAATAGGGCCCACCTGCCCTGAGTGTCAGGCGAGGCTTTGTACCCTATTCATAAGCTGAGACAATTGCATAAAAATGACAAAAAAACAAAACAATTAGATATAGGTTGAATGAAAAGCTTAGCTTAGGTTTAGCTTAGGTTTAATATTCGATAGTTATCTTTTTCACTTGTTTTTTTTTGTTTTATGGAATGAACACGGAGGAAGAAACTTCAATTTCACGGTAGTAATTTACAATTATTTAAAGAAAATACAACTGTGCTTTAGCTTATGACTAATATTTTCAATTTCTCTTTTTCAGGTTCTCTTTTAAGAAAATCTGATTCCAAGTAAGTAATTTTTTAATTATTCAAAGAAACAAAGAATAGTGCTTTAGTTCGCTTTAGTTAATCTTATAATAACTAAGATAAGCCTGTATAATTCATGCATCCAGAGAAACAGATCAGGTCGATTTGTCTCTTCACCTTCTGTTTGCTGCTAAACATTTGTTCGAGTGCTTTTATCAAGTAAGAAATCTCCATGACTGCTGTTATTGAGAAGTAAAAGAATAGAACAAAGCTAGTTTTTGTGACTAAGAAGAGAAAAGACTTGTCCGTTTTTCTTTTGTCGCCTTTTATTTGCTCTTCATTTTGTGCCATTCCCACACACCGGCTTCAACACAAATTTTTTTGAATTTGTCGCTCCTGGGACCACTAGAGAAAAAGAAACACAGGAAGAACAGGGTAGCATCTTTCTCGATATTACATTGTAAGAATTGGTAATCCTCATTACCTAGGCTGCTCCCTCCTCAACGCCCCGCTCTTCACGCTAAAGTTTGACTCTTTCTCTAAATTCTACCTTTTAAAATAGTAAAAAACTTTAGCGCAAAGAGCGGGGCGTTGAGGGGGGAACAGCCCCTTTCATAAGCGGAATAATTTCTGTTCGCTTTAAGTTTTAATGTCACTCCCAACTTTCATTTAAATTTTTTCTTTTAAATTTAATTTTTGAACGTTTTTGAATTAATATATGGTTGATTTTGGCTCTCTGCACATGACTAAAAATTTGTATTTTTTTGCGGGGTGAGGGGGCTAAATGGCTTTCTCTTAGTCTCTTAGTTTAGTTTTAGGTGCCCCCGCCCAATTTTTTGGCCACTTAAAAAGGGCACTAGAACTTTTAATTTCCGTTAGAATGATCCTTCTCACGACATTCTGGGACCACTGGGTCGATACGATCACCCCTGAAAAAAAAAAAAAAAAAAAAAAAAAAAAAAAAAACACGCACCCGTGATCAGTCTTCTCACAAAAAATACGGAGTTCCACATTTTTGTAGATAGGACCTTGAAACATCTACAGTAGGGCTCTCTGATACGCTGAGTGCGATGGTATGATATCCTATGACTTTTATACTTTTTTGAATTTTTTTTTTTAGTGTTCTTCAACAAAGAACTGAAATTAGAGACAAATAATCAATATATAAAAAAAAAATACAACGATTCATGCAAAGAAACGCTAATCGCATCTATTCATAAAATAATATATCTATTCAAAATTATTAGTCGTGGTGAAATATAAATTTTTTTCATTTAGTTTTTATTTTGAAACCAACATTACATGTTTTCCCTTAAACACAAGTTAGACCATGGCAAATACAAGAGCGCCATCTATTCCAAGACAAAGATAACTTTTTCAAGATCTGAAGCATAGAATAACAATGTGGTGTATTTCTTGACATTGATACCATTGTCCATTCCGAGGAGCAAAAGAATTTACTTGTAGCGTTCCGTTTTCGACATTTTGCTAGACAGCTTAAATCCTTTGTACAAAATATTCTCCTCAATGGGGGCTGTTTTTTCTTGTACGTAAAATGCTGTTAAAAATTACGTCCATATTCCGTTTTAGTTTTGTCTGACATCTACAATTTATTTTTATTGATAAATAAGAGAAAAATAAGAGAATACATATTTTTGTTTCGCGAGCATATGAACTGAATATTTATTTCACAAATGATATCCAAGTTAAAAACAAACAACTTTTGAATAAAAAAATATATCTTATCTATGAAATTTTTAAGTAGTTCATGCTTTCTTCATACTTACAGCATCATGTTTTATACCCCTTTCCAGATGCCTAAAATTTTAACCCAATACCCAATAGTATTTTAATATATTATCCCTCCACCTATAGAGAAATGCAATAGGCAAGTCTGAGTTTAACGTGGCACGTACAATCTACCTCTCAGCAATTTTTGAATCGGACATAAACTTAAGTACTCACAATCTAAATTCAAAAGAAATCTAAACCCTAGAAAATTTACTTGGTTAATAAATCTGGATTTTGGCGAATGTATAGTGAAACTGACTGCATACAAAATGGTCTTCCCTAGAAAATCAAGAAAGAAATTCAAAAGAGAGCAAATAATTTAAGATTAAATGTGTCTGACTGGACATAAGACCGATGGCCTAGAGTAATATCCTTTTTTTTAGTTCAGGTTCAAATCTTGAAGTTTGGAAATTTTTAACCGAAGGTCCTCTTTGCACTTATTTAGAACTTTACTGTTTAAAAATTTAGCAGAATGAAATAATTATTCTGAATCTTAGCAAACTATGTCATTTTAAGCTGAATCCCAAGCTTTAACTTGCTACATCTCTTTGAACTAAAATGACATGGATTTCACAAAAAACTTAAAAGGTTTTTCCAAATAGCAAAGACTTCAGCATTATTAGTTTCTAAGGAAGTTACTTTTGATAATAGCCAGAGCTGGAATAGTTCCATAATGCTGGATAATTATCAATAAAGCGCTGTATATAGAAGCCTTCTTAAACATTATTGTTTTCAATTCAATGCTAAAACTTCAACTAGAAAAAAATGAGGCGGTAGCCTCAAAATGAGCTTAGGTTTTATATTCAATAGTTATCTTTTTCACTTGTTTGTTTTGTTTTTTTTTTGTTTTTTGTTTTTTTTAATGAACACGGAGGAAGAAACTTCAATTTCACGGTAGTAATTTACAACTTATTTAAAGAAAATACAACTGTGCTTTAGTTTATGACTAATATTTTCAATTTCTCTTTTTCAGGTTCTCTTTTAAGAAAATCTCATTCCAAGTAAGTAATTTTTTAGTTATTCAAAGAAACAAACAATATTGCTTTAGCTCGCTTTAGTTAATCTTATAATAACTAAGATAAGCCTGTATAATTCATGCATCCAGAGAAACAGGTCAGTTTTCTTTAGTATTTCCTTGCCTTTATGGTTAACCGCGTTAGCTACTTGTCCCACTACACTTATTCCGTGATTTACCGGTAAAACTAACTGGAGTTTAGAATCAATAATCATACAACATAATGTTTCAAAAGATATTTCATGTTCATCAGGAGCGTAATTTGCTATGGGCCAGGGGGGAGGGGCGAAACAGCCTGCTCCAGATCCCGGTTTGCCCCCATTCCCAGCGCAAGTTTACTTTCTACTAATAATCTTTTAATAACTAAGAAAAGCCTGTATAATTCAAGCATCCAGAGAAACAGGTCAGTTTTCTTTAGTATATCCTTGCCTTTATGTTTTTATTCCAAAGCTAGAAAAAATGTCAAGTGTCACCCAATACCAGATGACACTGATATCTTGATGACTTAACCGCGTTAGCTACTTGTCCCACAAAACTTATTCCGTGATTTATCGGTAAAACTAACTGGAATTTAGAATCAATAATCATGCAACATAATGTTTCAAAAGATATTTCATGTTCATCAGGAGCGTAATTAGCTATGGGCCAGGGGGGGGGGGGGGCAACAGCCTCCTCCAGATCCCAGTTTGCCCCCACTCCCAGCTAAAGTTTATTTTCTACTAATAATCTTGTAATAACTAAAATAAGCCTGTACAATTCAAGTATCCAGAGAAATAGGTCAGTTTTCTTTAGTATATCCTTGTCTTTATGGTACTTTATGGCTCATTTTCCTTTTTTCACTGCCATTTTCACTGGAATTGGAAACATTGGCTCCAACTCCCCCCCCCCCCCAGGATTTTGACAAAAATTACAACACTGATGATTGAGATCTAATGAAAAACCTGGATTTCAATTATCAGCGTTCTCATATTCAATTATTTTATTTTTCATGTTTTTAGTTCTTTTCCTAGGAATAGGAAAAAACTGGTTATTATATAAATTGTCCAGAACTGCTTTTTCCTTTGTCTACGAATCAATCGGTTTTAATATTCTACGGCAAAATTCTAGCGGCATTGTGCAGTTTTGAAGAGCCTGTTTTGCATTGTATTTGCTAGTTTGTTAAGTGCACCATTTTGTCGGTATTTTTTCCAAAAGCTGAAAAAGGGTCATAGCTGACCCCATGCCAAATTTTCTATTCCTCTTAGAGTTTGTTTCAATTTCTTGTTTCACTGTCAATAATAAAAAAAATGAATTAAAAAAGGAAAAAAATGTTTTCACATTAAATGCAACCATAATATTTCGTTATGTTTGTAATTAACGTAAAATTAAACCAAGCTACCTTTAGATACTAGATATTTCGGGGTCGTGAGAAAGCAGTTAGCTCCATACCTCAAAGTCCATATCCACCCCGTTGATGTTACCATCCTCAACAGGTTTTATAACCCCAGCATGCAAAAGTATAGTGTAGAAATTAATAATGGGCTGTCGAACTTCCAGTTGCACCAGGGAATGTCTTTCATAATTTACTTCGTCCAATTTACTCAACAGCCAATTGACAAGCATTTGACCTAAAATGATGATTAATATGAAACTTAACAGTTAACGCATATAGCCAAATAATTACCCTCTCAAAAGAGAGAACGATTTTTTTTTTTTTCAAATTCTTTTGTTTCAGAAAAAAACTGAATTGGATGATAGAATTTAAACTTGTAAATTTGAACATGCTATGCATAGAGGGGAAAGTCAATAATTTGTAATTTCAGATCCTGATTTGAAGAGCAGTCAACTCTAAATTCCATTTTCTTAACTTAACTTAGAGGTTTGAAGCATCGAATTTTGAAGCAATTTAATGCAAATTGGAACATTATGTAATGGTCTCAAGAGTGGATGCATCAGCGCCATCTATTTCAAAACAAAGGTAACTTAGAGGTTTGAAGCATCGAAACAATTGATAGCAATGTGTCCACCGTTTCCACTCTATGGATTTCCCCCCTATAATGGGGATTTTGAGGTCTGTTAGGGGAAGGCTTTTTCATTTAGGGATTTTTGGATTTTTAAAGTTTCCTAGATTTTTAAGGAATTTCTAGGTTTTTTTCTAAATCTAGTGATCTTTCACGTTATTGCACATAGATTCATTATTCGATCAAACAAATCATACAGGAAGCTAACTAATGGAAAAAAAGAAAATAAGTGATCTATTATGCCTCCCAACATGTGTCAAATTAGTATTTACGCAAATATACCGCCTTCGAAATTTCCGATTTCCCACTATATCAGATATAGACCTCAGAGCGTTATCATCAAGATCATAAGCGAACCTAGTTAATTGCAAAATTGCAAATATGTTCTATGTTTCCTATTTCACAACATTTGCTCAGGTCAGTTTTTTCTTCATGTTTAGGTTTTTTTTTCTCAATAATCTATCACTTCCAAATTAGATTTTTTTTTTTTTTCCTCTTAAAACCTTTGAAAGTGGACTGGATATGAATAGACCCTCTACATCAGCAAATATATCAGAAATGAAGTTATTGAAAAAATGAAGGTAGCTATACATTAAATATAATTTTCTGAATGACAAAAAAAAGTTATTGAAAAAGAAAATTCGACTTGGTGCTTTTCAAAATAAGATTTGTAATATAACTTGATAAGTTAATTCGATAAAAGATTGATGACTGAAGTCGGTAGGGAGTAAGGGGGGTGGGCTATATCCTCTTGGAATTGTTTAATGGTTTTACTTTTTTACTTCTAATATATAATCGATACTCAATTAATTCTCCAAATCCTCTTGTTTGCAATTGAAATACCTAATAATCACGAATAACTTCCTATTCTATAGAGGTTTCAAGCTCTTATATACAAAAATGAAATTTTTTAAATTTTTTGCCAAAAGAAAGATCAAGGATCTGTTTTTTTCTCAGGGATGATCGTACCGAACCAATAGTTCTAAAAAATCAGGAGAGGGCTGAACTGAATGGAAATTAAAGTTTCTAGTGTCCTTTTTTATGTGACCAAAATAATTGGAGCGCATTTTTTGCACTCGTCCTTTTTTCTTAAAAAAAACACCCCCCCCCCCCCTCGAAAATGTATACCCCAAATACCCTGATACACAGAAGAAAATTTTGTACAATTTTTACAGATTTCCATCTAAAAAATAGAAAAACAACCCTAAAGTACAGTGTAATTACTGGTACACAAGCAAAAATTTTGAAAATGATCTTTTTAAACTTTTCATGGATAAGATTTGTCCCACCCTTCACAAATTTTGATTGGCATCAGTCTCATTGTTTCTTTAAAAAAAAGATCTAAAGGAAATATTTTTCTTCCAATATATTTCTATTCATTACTGACAATTTGCTAAAAAAAATTTCCACAAAATAAGTTTTTCAAGGAAAAGTAAAGAACTCCATTAAACCAAAAATGAGCACAAATTGAATCAAAAAATTTACCTAGCGTAAAATCACCACAAATCAGCATCAATAAATAGATGAAACCCCAAAACAAACAGAAATTACGATAAAAAACCGAGTCAAACTCAAAACGAGCAGAAAATAAAATGATTAAGACTCATAGCCCTTACGTCTGCCCAAGGCCAGAATATAATTTGCACTTTACTGGAAAAAAATTCAATGTTTTCACTTTAATAACCTTAATAGATAGAAAACAATTCAGATTTTAAACAATAAATATGAGCATATGTATATTAAACTGACAACACATATTCTTTTGTATTTTTTTTTAGAGTGCAAATTACACAAATATTCTAATGTTGGACTACTAGTTTTGATTTCACTTGTATGTTTTCTCCATATGTGGTCAGCCACATTAAATTTACACCCCCCCCCCTCCCAACAAAAAAAAAACAACAACAAAGAACAAGACAGATTGTGTCAGTAATGTAAAGTAAAATTCTAATTGAGAGGCTTTTGTCTATCTTAGATAGCAGTCAAAGAAGGCAAAGAAAACTCAGAAATGAACCAAGAAATTTGATGATCCCCTGGGAATGAATTTTGAAAAACCTGTTCCTACCCATCCCCTCAAATAGGCATTGACCTTTTATAGTCTGTGTAACAGGCCAAGCAGTTTGAGAAAGTATTTGTTTAAATTGAAAACCTTAAAATGGCATAAAATCCTCCTGAAATAGTAATTGTATTATCACAAACTAACCCTAGGCTAGTCCCAATGGAAAAGAGACAAAAAAATAGCACTAGACCAAAGTGTTTATTATCACATTCAAAAAGATTAGGTAGGCTATAATCCTATCATCTAGCCTGGGCCAATCTAATCTTTGGTAAAAGTCTAGTTTAGTGACTTCTTGCTATCTCAGAAAGGGGTTAGGTTAGGAAATGAAACTGTCAGGGATGGGTCTACACTCTAAAGTATGTACAGGGAGGTATTTTGAAGTATCTACCTCTACTCCCTCTCTCTCTAGAGGGTCCTGAACTTTGATGACCATAAAAAAATGTGTGTAATAAAAGTGAAACCTTGCAAAATAGATCTTTTGCTTGTATGAAGTACAACAAAACTGTTTTCAGCTTTACAACTTTGCTCAATCCCAATTTATAAGGTTTTAAAGATATGCAAATACATCTCCTAAATTTTGAAAAAAAAAAAAACATTGATATGGCTCAGAATTCTGATCAAGTAACAAGAATTGCATTTTCAGAACTAAAGGCAGAGAAAAAGCAACTGCTAACTGAAAATTAAGGTGAAATGTTGTTTTGTCAAAACTTTAATAGGTAGGCTATAGACCTGTCATGTAGTTGAATTTCAGGCCCCTCTAGAGGGAGGAGTGGAGGTGGGTAATTTAAAATACTTTCCTGGGATATACTTTAGCCTGTAGAACCATCCCTGAAAGTTTCATTTTCCTAACCTAACCCCTTTCTGAGATAGCAAGAAGTCTATCTAGCCTTCTATCTAGATAGCAAACTAGAATTTTGCCCAATCTTCTAATGCAGAGGGATGAGGATGGGCAGAGATAGTAGCTTGATATCATTTTCCAGGGTTATATTTTAGGTTATTTCTGAAAGTTACCTTTATCTAACTAAGCTAGGTTTCTTTCCAAAGTAGCAAAAAGCCACTTAACTAGAACTTTACTGCAGTACAGGTGTAGTCTTGGGCTATATCTGGCCTGTCAGCCCTGGGGGCAGGGGGTTTCCATGTTAGTTGGCCATTACAGGCACACCTGCAATCACTAGCCTACTAGGTTATAAGCCTATATCTGAGAGTATAGATTAAGAATTCAAAGGATGAAATTCTTTTTCTGGTAAATAGGCCTAGCCTACAACAGATTCTACATCTGATTTAATTTACACATCAAACTTAAAGCCTTGAAATGGATCATGAAGTAATATAGTCTACTTTGTTATTTTTTGAAAACCTTAATCAGAAAAATAGACTAGGACCCATATCAACATTTTTATCTGATTCATTTTAGATTTCAAAGTAACCTTAACCTAACAGTAAGGCCTATGGTATCATATAAAAGTGCCTGTTGTAATTGAAAACAATAGGCTATTTATAAGGAATAGCCTATTATAATATTCCTGTTTTACCAAATCGCTAGATCTATAGCATTCATCTCAATAAAAGAAACATAAGCCAAGACTAAGAGAAATACGACAAAAATAAGCTAGTCTAATATGAGAAAAAACTCCAATTTTTCTTTCCCGCCATTTTTTATTTGAAATATGGCCGGTTTTATGTTAAAATATGAAATTTTTATCGAAAGTGATAAAATCCCTTTCTCTTCTACGCTCAACTACATACGAAAGTCGTATTTGTTATGTAGTATTTTAATGTCGTGTTATGTCGTATTTTTATGATTGGTAAATGACGACTTACACCTACTGACGACACGACTGCGTGTCCATGGATTATTCTTTATGGTTGATTGTGTGTGGCTATGCTGTTTGACCTGTGTGATTGTATGGATGAGTGGGGTTAAGGCCTCATTCAAGTGCTGATCTATATTAATCACTAATGTAAGAAAACAGTCTTCCTTTTTCCTTCTGTCTTTTTTTATGTGTTTGTGCTGTGGCACTGGTGATTTCTCTTCTCATATATATATATATATATATATATATATATATATATATATATATATATATATATATATATATATATATATATATATATATATATATATATATATAGAAACAGATAGTAGCGAGTAAAAAAACGGTGTTTCGTGCCGCTGTTTGACAAGCTAAAATTTTTTACCAACTGGATGAAAACATTGAAGCAGGGCGCTCGGCCTTTCCCCATACGTGAAACCTTTGAATATCATGTGTCTTTGCTTGAAAATGTATACCTTTGCGCCATGATGACAAATTCCTATTATTTTGATTGAATGCCTGTTTTGCATCTTCAGGCAATTGGCTATAGATCAAAAGTAACTGCTTTGCCCTGTGCAAGAATACTTGTGATCACTTCTTTCCCGGGAATCATAGGAAAAAAAAATATCATTTGATTAGAAAAGAGCCAAAATAAGTTATTTCTTTCACTAGCCTAATCTCTTTCCATTTGCAGTAAAATTTACGTACTTATTCTGTATTGTTTCTTAGCGTACAGGAGCCATAGTTCTACTAAATATCATTAGAGTTTACAAGAGTTTAGGCCACCATAGCATATAATCTCCAAAACTATGTTCAAGCTGTATAATCAACTTTGAAATAGAAATCTGAAGAGGTTGATTTTGCCCATAATCGTTCTGATTTCTATATAAAGTGATCACATTCTGTTTCTTTGTAACTCCACATACTTATTTTTTCTCTCTATTTAAATTTTGGTGATGTGATAACTAGTGATTCCCCACCCACTTTTTTATCTGACTGCCAAATCCTCAAAAATCTTCATCACCTGTGAGCTTTGTCACTTCCTCGTATCAGTCACAAATTAAATGTTTTTTTCCCGAAATAAAAATCCTAAGGCAGAATTTCCAGTCTTAATTATGGAGGCCATAACTTAAAGAAAAGAAATAGATGGAATAATGTCTATCATTGAAATTTTTGAAAAATTTAAAGATATTGAAAGTACTACAAATTCATTCTTTTTTGAATGAAATTCAAAAAATTTCATTCAAAAAAGAATTTTCAAAAAGAAATTCAAAAAGAATTTTCTTTTTGAAATTCAAAAAGAATGATTCATTTCCTTGATTTTTGTCTAGGTCATATGAAAAAATTTGAATAATTGTTTAATTTTAATATAGATTGTGAATTGGTAACTTAAATACATGAGAGCCAGAATTAATGTAGGATAAGCTTGTTTTGGTGTTATTTGGTTGTTCTACATTTGCTTGTTTTTTCATAGGCATATATTTTGGGGGTGATACCTAACACGAGGATACAGTAAGGATTTTATGGTAGGCACGCCACTTGCCTGGGTAGAGAATTTAAAGTGCCGACACCCTATAGGCAAGTGTGTATTCTCCTGATGAGCCCTTGTGGTGGGTTGTTGCCTCTGAATTATTTCTGAGTACCTACTGAGTCATCTTCTCAGTAGGGGCCCATCCCAGGCCACTCAGCGCGTCCCCAGGTGGCGGATAGAGGAAAGCCTTGCAGATATGCAGGGTACCTCCGGTGGTGATGGAGGCGCGGACCAAGGGGGGACCCAGCCCCTGGGGGTCCTGAAATATAACTGGGATACCCTCGCCTGGGGGACATAAATTCAGGCGGAGGAGGAAGAAGGCCCCTCTGATGTAGACTGAGCTGGGCCCACCGGCGTGTAGATATGTCTCGTCAGCTTCAAACCTTCTCCCAACAATGGGTAAAATCGTATGGTATGGCAGATTATCATCGTGGGAGGATACTCTTCAGGAGGACAACTGCGAAAGGGCGGATGATTCAGCGACGAACAACGGCCTCTGCAAGTTGACGGAGAGGAGTGGCTTACCGCCATCTCCTAACCAGCCTTGAAACCTCTCCTTTTAACAAATGAATTATGGGCTCTATAAATCAAAGCAGAATTACTACCGCGTCCGGGGAAACCGATGAACCTAGCAATTTGATGATGATTAAGATGATGGCGAATGGAAGTAATATGGAACATACTACCGCGTACGGGGAAGCCAACAAACATGCTACCGCGTACGGGGAAGCCGACGATCATAATAGACCTATGACGACCCCCGGACGGGATGAGGATACCCTGCGACTCATCTCCACTAAAACTGTGCTCAACATAGGAACACTTACACCCGGACTCTAGCCAAACCAGGAAAAATAGATCTACTACTGAGAGAACTAAACCGATACAAGTGGGACTTAGTCGGGCTGTCTGAGACACACCTCCCCCGAACCGGTGAAGAAACTATCTCTGGAACCTCCCTCCTACTCTCGGGACGCACCGATGGCACTCACAGACAGGGTGTTGGATTCATCCTCTCACCAACTACAAAAAAGGCGCTGATCTCCTTCACGCCCGTATCAGAAAGGATAGCAACCATTAGACTAAAGGGATCCGTGTCAAACCTTACCATCATCCAGGTATATGCTCCTGACTCTGCCCGAAGCGATGAAGAATGCGAACAGTTCTACTTTCAACTTCAAAGTGTCACCGACCAAACACCAAAGAAAGATATGCTCATCGTCATGGGTGACTTAAACGCTATCACGGGCAACGATCAGATTGATCGAAGAGATGTAATGGGACCGCATGGCCACGGCCGACTGAACGGAAGAGGTGAAAGGCTAATTAGTTTCTGTAGTGAAAACGACCTGTATATAACTAACACCGCCTTTAAACACAGACACTGCCGTAAGGTCACCTGGAGATCCCCCGACGGAGTAACTGAAAACACGATAGACTATGTGCTGATATCTAAACGCTGGAAGTCCTCAATAATGGATACTGTATCCCTTCCTGGCGCAGACTTTGATTCGGATCACTCACTCCTGATATCCAAACTCAAGCTAAGACTGAAACGACTCCCAAGACGACAAGAATCCCTAGATTTCGGACAGAGCTGCTTAGCGACCCCATAAAAAAAGGCGCCTATACCACCAGCCTATCGTCAAAATTCCGAGCTATCCTAGAGAACTTCACTCCTCTCACTACCGTCGAAGAGATTGATCAACTGGCTGAGCATGCAACTTCTGCAGTTTTGGAGACAGCAAATGATGTCCTCGGAAGGAAAACGAAAGACGAAAAGCCGTGGATTACTGAAGAAATAATCCAACTATGTAACCAAAAGCGTCTCTGCAACAACAAAGCTGACCCATGCAGCCGAGACACCTATAAATATCTCAAAAGGAGAATCGAACGGGAAGTCCGAAAGGCCTTGCGTAACCATGTTACCGAGAAATACAAGGAATGCGAAACCCAGTTTCGGAACGGAAACAGTCAAAAACTCTTCAAAACAGTTCGTGAACTGTCTAGCAGGAAAGATCCCATCTCCACAGCAATCCTAGACAAACAAAACAACCCCATCAACGACGCAAAAATGAAGCTCGAACGATGGAAGGAATATTTTGAAGATAAATTAAATCCGCAGATCATTGCCGATCCCAGTATCCTAAACTCCTTCCCCATTAATGATCGAGAACCTCCACCACCACTCTTAAAATCAGAAACTGAGGCAGCGATAAGATCCCTGAAACGAGGGAAGGCCCCAGGACCGGACGGTATCACTGCTGAACTAATTAACATTGACTCAGAGGACGTCGTCGAATTGTACCACAAAGTTGTGTCAGCCGCATGGTCAACGGGCCACGTCCCACAGCTATGGTGTGAGGCAGCAGTGGTCCCAATCCACAAAAAAGGCTCAAGAAGAGAGTGTGAGAACTACCGCCTGATCAGCTTGACCAGTCATCAAACTAGAATACTGACCAAAACTCTCCTACGTAGAATCCAAGCAATTACAGCCTCCGTTCTGGGTGAATACCAAGCTGACTTCCGACCTGGACGATCGACCATTGACCAAATCTTCACCGTTCGCTAGCTTATGGAACACTTTGTCGAGTTCAACAGAGACCTATATCATCTCTTTATTGACTTTCAGCAAGCCTTCGATTTAATCTGGAGGAAAGGTCTGTGGCACATCCTAAGACATTACGGTATCCCCGACCAAATCGTCACGATTATTGAGAATATATACAGCCAATCCAGAAGCCGGATACTCACCACTGATGGACTCTCTGATGAATTCTCAACATCCTTGGGAGTTTTACAAGGATATATTCTGTCGCCCCACCTGTTCAACCTGTTTCTTCATGCCATACTGTCACTGATACCAGATGAACATGGAGCCAAAATAGGAGGAGTCCTAGTAAACAAGCTCGTCTATGCTGACGACATCGACCAGCTCTCTACAACGGCCGCTGATCTCCAAAGACAAGCAGAATGTCTGAATGAAGCCACAGTTTTACAAGGATGTATTCTGTCGCCCCACCTGTTTAACCTGTTTCTTCATGCCATACTGTCACTGATACCAGATGAACACGGAGCCAAAATAGGTGGAGTCCTAGTAAACAAGCTCGTTTATGCTGACGACATCGACCAGCTCTCTACAACGGCCGCTGATCTCCAAAGACAAGCAGACTGTCTGAATGAAGCCACAAAACCTTTTGGCATGCAAATTAACGCCAAAAAAACGAAAGTTATGGTCACGTCACGCCAAAAACAAACAGCTACTCCTTCCATAATGATTGACGGCCAGCCAGTTGAAACGGTCGACCAATTCGTCTACCTGGGCAGTCTCCTCAAAGCGGACAATTGTCATACCTCCGACATCAAACGCCGCCTAGCTCTTGCTAGCTCCAGTTTTAAAAGACTCACAAATATCTGGAAATGCCGAAACTTGTCGAACCAGCTGAAAGTTCAACTTTTCAACAGCCTGATTGTGCCAATTGCTATATATGGGTGTGAGACCTGGACCTTGAAGATCGAAAATGAGCACAGCCTACTTGCATTCGAGATGAGATATCTCCGTCGCATCGCAAGAATCACCAACACTGAACATGTGACCAATGAGGAGGTGCGAAGACGGCTGAAGTCCCCCGACACAATCCTAAATAAAATCAAACGACAACAACTGCGATGGCTCGGGCATGTCAAGAGAATAGACCACGACCGTCTACCAAAAATCTCCCTCGAAGGAACCATAGACGGATCTCGACCACGAGGATAACCTAGCAAGAGGTGGATTGAAAACTTTGAGCGAAAGCGCATCGTTGAGTTGACTCGAACTGCACACGATAGAACAACGTACCGAGCCCTAGTTCATGCCCTGTCAAAAGAAGTGCCCCCAAAACGTCATCGAGGATGGACGGGACTTAGGATAAGATAAGTAAAATAGTTTTTATTGTTTGGTAAATGACGACTTATACTTATTGACGACATGACTGCCTGTCCATGGATTATTCTTTATGGTTGATTGTGTATGGCTATGCTGTTTGACATGTGTGATTGTATGGATGAGTAGGGTTAAGGCCTCATTCAAGTGCTGATCTATATTAATCACTAATGTAGGAAAACAGTCTTCCTTTTCTCCTTCTGTCTTCCTTTTTTTATGTGTTTGTGCTGTTGCATTGGTGATATCAATGCTTGTCGCAAAAACACCAAAATACAAAATCATAATACTAATCTAAAGTAAACTGGCAACGACACACTAAACTACAAAAAGCTCTAAATAACACGAAGCTACGCAACACAAGCATCTAAATAAAAAGGCGTATTTACTAATGCACTCTTAAAAATTCGAACAGTCTCTGCCTCGACAACCTCCAAAGGCAAACTATTCCGTGGTCCGGCAACTCTACTAACGAAAGATAATTGACCATTTTTTTAATTAGTTTTGGGGGATTTAATTTGAAATCATGCTGACGAGTAGAGTGATAATGGCTAAATTTGAAAAATAAATTTGGATCAAAACCATCTACTCCTTTAAGTATACGAAACACATTTATAAGGTTACTACGACATCTACGAAACTTCAACGACAGGAGTTGAAGCCTAGAAAGTCTCTGCAGATAAGAAAGGCGCTGAAGGTATGGGACCATCCTAGTGGCCTTTATCTGAACCTTTTCCACTCTATGCTCATCCGTTAGATTTAATGGAAACAAAACCGAAGTGTTATACTCAAGAAGAAGGCGGAACATTGATTTATATAGTAGTAAGAAATTACGAAGGTTAAACTTACTAAAGCTTCTCATTATAGACGACAAACGATAATTTGCATTCTTTACAATTTCCGAAACATGCTTATCAAATTTCAATTTGGTATCAAAGTAAACGCCAAGGTCACGCACTATTTCGTTAGAAGGGATACATATGCCAGACATCTGGTAAGCATGCACAGGTGGGAGTTTACGAGCATAGTGTAGAACAACACACTTAGAAGGGTTTATGAACATGGAATTAGATTCGCACCGAGTCAAGAGAGTCAAGATCCTCCTGTAAAAGTTGCACATCGTTTTGGTCTCGTACTGGTTAAAAAATGTTTAATCTTAACAAGTTTATCTTGACAGTAGAATGTTGAACAGAGGAAAAAACAAATTGATGAATAAACAAAATAAAATTGGACCCAGGCAGCTACCCTGGGGGACTCAGCTTAACACATCAATTGAGGATGACATAGCTTCACCAACAACCACCTCTTGAGTTCTTCCAATTAGATAATGAGCAATAGATGGAATTGTTTTTTTACTCAATTTATAAGCTGAACATTTTTGAAAAAGGATGGGCATTGAAACTTTGTCGAATGCCTTCGAGAAGTCGATATAAATGCAATCAAAGGGTATAGCTAAATCGGCAAAACGTTGAAAATCCAAAATAACTTCAAGAAGCTGAGTATTACAAGACCTACTTTTTCGAAAACCATGCTGAGTAGGATTCCAAAGATAATATTCGCCAAAATACTTTTGAACGCGTGAAACAATCAACTTTTCCATCACTCGGCAGAAAATAGACGTAATTAAAATCGGGCGATAGTTTTTAAAATCCGACTTGGAGCCACTTTCATGAAGTGGCTTTACCAAGGCCTTCTTCCACCCTGAAGGACACAATCCATGCACCAAAGATAAGTTAAATATATGGGTAAGCGGTTTTACAATTTCATGACCAATTTGTATTCATTATGTTCGGAAATTATCTATATCCGTGTATTAGACGTATCCAATTTTGTATGAATAGCATAAACTTCAGCTATTGAGAAATGCGAACCATCAAATGGAGCAAGAATGTCCGACGACGCAATCAACTCTACTTGAGATGCAAAATTAGCTTCATTTGAATGAATTGGCTGTGTTTTAACAAAAATTGAAGAAAAAAATTGATTAAAAATAATGGCCTTTTCAGAGTCACTATCAATCTTTTGGTGTGTATCCGGATGTGTAAACGTAGATGTAGATGGTGCAAGGTTAGGCTTATTCCTATGTACATATTTCCAATGTATTTCAGGTGATACGGTGATTGAGTGAATAATACGTGACTCAAGCTCTTCACGATTTTTCCTAAGAAGCCGAGTGACCTATTTCTTGATAGTGTATACGCATACCATTCACCTGGATCCTCTTGCAGCTGAGTATCCAAATGTCCCTGCCTGACTACTTCACTGTGTCGTGACTAAATATATGACCGCCAAAGACTGTTTTTTTCACGTATTGCTTGGAGTATATGTTTCGGAAGTTTAGGTTTATTTCTACGACCGGACAAATTCTTCACCAAAGGAAAAAATTTATCCCTACAATCCATCAACACTTTTTTTTACAAAATCAAACGCGATGTCCGGAGAAAAATAATTATTTCTAGCTTATAAATGATATTAATAGACGAAATAAATTGTCGCATTGATTCATAATCAGCTTTAGCATATCAGGCCGATAAATCTCAAAACCTCTCTGTTGAGCATCAATATTCATGTAGATATCAAGCACAACGTGATCAATTTTACCTAAAGGCGGACGGACATCTATACTCAAAATATCATCGATTGACTTAGTAATAATCAGATCTAAAATCGATGGAATAGCATCTGTTCTGGCTCAAGATGGCCTATCAATATGCAGGTAGAGGAACAGATAATCCAATCTATCTAAAAATTGCTGCTCATACAAAGAAGTGGACTCGTACTATGTGCACTCTAATCTATCAAAGGTAAATTGAAGTCACCTAGAATAAGGAACTTTGAACTACGACTAGCAATACGAAAAATACACGCTAGAATATTGGTATTATTTATTAGACTCGATAAAATCACAGTAAGACTACGATAAAAAGCTGCAATACACATGTAAGTATTATGATAGGGCAACTTAACATCAACCAAAAGACACTCCAACACTGAGGCTACTAACGAATCAACGACTACAGAAAACTTAATAGAACAATGATCATAAATACAGATCCCTCTTTCAGGAGTAAGGGGGGTGGGCTATATCCTCTTGGAATTGTTTAATGGTTTTACTTTTTTACTTCTAATATATAATCGATACTCAATTAATTCTCCAAATCCTCTTGTTTGCAATTGAAATACCTAATAATCACGAATAACTTCCTATTCTATAGAGGTTTCAAGCTCTTATATACAAAAATGAAATTTTTTAAATTTTTTGCCAAAAGAAAGATCAAGGATCTGTTTTTTTCTCAGGGATGATCGTACCGAACCAATAGTTCTAAAAAATCAGGAGAGGGCTCAACTGAACGGAAATTAAAGTTTCTAGTGTCCTTTTTTATGTGACCAAAATAATTGGAGCGCATTTTTTGCACTCGTCCTTTTTTCTTAAAAAAAACACCCCCCCCCCTCGAAAATGTATACCCCAAATACCCTGATACACAGAAGAAAGTTTTGTACAATTTTTACAGATTTCCAACTAAAAAATAGAAAAACAACCCTAAAGTACAGTGTAATTACTGGTACACAAGCAAAAATTTTGAAAATGATCTTTTTAAACTTTTCATGGATAAGATTTGTCCCACCCTTCACAAATTTTGATTGGCATCAGTCTCATTGTTTCTTTAAAAAAAAGATCTAAAGGAAATATTTTTCTTCCAATATATTTCTATTCATTACTGACAATTTGCTAAAAAAAATTTCCACAAAATAAGTTTTTCAAGGAAAAGTAAAGAACTCCATTAAACCAAAAATGAGCACAAATTGAATCAAAAAATTTACCTAGCGTAAAATCACCACAAATCAGCATCAATAAATAGATGAAACCCCAAAACGAACAGAAATTACGATAAAAAACCGAGTCAAACTCAAAACGAGCAGAAAATAAAATGATTAAGACTCATAGCCCTTACGTCTGCCCAAGGCCAGAATATAATTTGCACTTTACTGGAAAAAAATTCAATGTTTTCACTTTAATAACCTTAATAGATAGAAAACAATTCAGATTTTAAACAATAAATATGAGCATATGTATATTAAACTGACAACACATATTCTTTTGTATTTTTTTTTAGAGTGCAAATTACACAAATATTCTAATGTTGGACTACTAGTTTTGATTTCACTTGTATGTTTTCTCCATATGTGGTCAGCCACATTAAATTTACACCCCCCCCCTCCCAACAAAAAAAAAACAACAACAAAGAACAAGACAGATTGTGTCAGTAATGTAAAGTAAAATTCTAATTGAGAGGCTTTTGTCTATCTTAGATAGCAGTCAAAGAAGGCAAAGAAAACTCAGAAATGAACCAAGAAATTTGATGATCCCCTGGGAATGAATTTTGAAAAACCTGTTCCTACCCATCCCCTCAAATAGGCATTGACCTTTTATAGTCTGTGTAACAGGCCAAGCAGTTTGAGAAAGTATTTGTTTAAATTGAAAACCTTAAAATGGCATAAAATCCTCCTGAAATAGTAATTGTATTATCACAAACTAACCCTAGGCTAGTCCCAATGGAAAAGAGACAAAAAAATAGCACTAGACCAAAGTGTTTATTATCACATTCAAAAAGATTAGGTAGGCTATAATCCTATCATCTAGCCTGGGCCAATCTAATCTTTGGTAAAAGTCTAGTTTAGTGACTTCTTGCTATCTCAGAAAGGGGTTAGGTTAGGAAATGAAACTGTCAGGGATGGGTCTACACTCTAAAGTATGTACAGGGAGGTATTTTGAAGTATCTACCTCTACTCCCTCTCTCTCTAGAGGGTCCTGAACTTTGATGACCATAAAAAAATGTGTGTAATAAAAGTGAAACCTTGCAAAATAGATCTTTTGCTTGTATGAAGTACAACAAAACTGTTTTCAGCTTTACAACTTTGCTCAATCCCAATTTATAAGGTTTTAAAGATATGCAAATACATCTCCTAAATTTTGAAAAAAAAAAAAACATTGATATGGCTCAGAATTCTGATCAAGTAACAAGAATTGCATTTTCAGAACTAAAGGCAGAGAAAAAGCAACTGCTAACTGAAAATTAAGGTGAAATGTTGTTTTGTCAAAACTTTAATAGGTAGGCTATAGACCTGTCATGTAGTTGAATTTCAGGCCCCTCTAGAGGGAGGAGTGGAGGTGGGTAATTTAAAATACTTTCCTGGGATATACTTTAGCCTGTAGAACCATCCCTGAAAGTTTCATTTTCCTAACCTAACCCCTTTCTGAGATAGCAAGAAGTCTATCTAGCCTTCTATCTAGATAGCAAACTAGAATTTTGCCCAATCTTCTAATGCAGAGGGATGAGGATGGGCAGAGATAGTAGCTTGATATCATTTTCCAGGGTTATATTTTAGGTTATTTCTGAAAGTTACCTTTATCTAACTAAGCTAGGTTTCTTTCCAAAGTAGCAAAAAGCCACTTAACTAGAACTTTACTGCAGTACAGGTGTAGTCTTGGGCTATATCTGGCCTGTCAGCCCTGGGGGCAGGGGGTTTCCATGTTAGTTGGCCATTACAGGCACACCTGCAATCACTAGCCTACTAGGTTATAAGCCTATATCTGAGAGTATAGATTAAGAATTCAAAGGATGAAATTCTTTTTCTGGTAAATAGGCCTAGCCTACAACAGATTCTACATCTGATTTAATTTACACATCAAACTTAAAGCCTTGAAATGGATCATGAAGTAATATAGTCTACTTTGTTATTTTTTGAAAACCTTAATCAGAAAAATAGACTAGGACCCATATCAACATTTTTATCTGATTCATTTTAGATTTCAAAGTAACCTTAACCTAACAGTAAGGCCTATGGTATCATATAAAAGTGCCTGTTGTAATTGAAAACAATAGGCTATTTATAAGGAATAGCCTATTATAATATTCCTGTTTTACCAAATCGCTAGATCTATAGCATTCATCTCAATAAAAGAAACATAAGCCAAGACTAAGAGAAATACGACAAAAATAAGCTAGTCTAATATGAGAAAAAACTCCAATTTTTCTTTCCCGCCATTTTTTATTTGAAATATGGCCGGTTTTATGTTAAAATATGAAATTTTTATCGAAAGTGATAAAATCCCTTTCTCTTCTACGCTCAACTACATACGAAAGTCGTATTTGTTATGTAGTATTTTAATGTCGTGTTATGTCGTATTTTTATGATTGGTAAATGACGACTTACACCTACTGACGACACGACTGCGTGTCCATGGATTATTCTTTATGGTTGATTGTGTGTGGCTATGCTGTTTGACCTGTGTGATTGTATGGATGAGTGGGGTTAAGGCCTCATTCAAGTGCTGATCTATATTAATCACTAATGTAAGAAAACAGTCTTCCTTTTTCCTTCTGTCTTTTTTTATGTGTTTGTGCTGTGGCACTGGTGATTTCTCTTCTCATATATATATATATATATATATATATATATATATATATATATATATATATATATATATATATATATATATATATATATATATATATATATATATATATATATATATATATATATATATATATATATATATATATATATATATATATATATATATATATATATATATATATATATATATATATATATATATATATATATATATATATATATATAGAAACAGATAGTAGCGAGTAAAAAAACGGTGTTTCGTGCCGCTGTTTGACAAGCTAAAATTTTTTACCAACTGGATGAAAACATTGAAGCAGGGCGCTCGGCCTTTCCCCATACGTGAAACCTTTGAATATCATGTGTCTTTGCTTGAAAATGTATACCTTTGCGCCATGATGACAAATTCCTATTATTTTGATTGAATGCCTGTTTTGCATCTTCAGGCAATTGGCTATAGATCAAAAGTAACTGCTTTGCCCTGTGCAAGAATACTTGTGATCACTTCTTTCCCGGGAATCATAGGAAAAAAAAATATCATTTGATTAGAAAAGAGCCAAAATAAGTTATTTCTTTCACTAGCCTAATCTCTTTCCATTTGCAGTAAAATTTACGTACTTATTCTGTATTGTTTCTTAGCGTACAGGAGCCATAGTTCTACTAAATATCATTAGAGTTTACAAGAGTTTAGGCCACCATAGCATATAATCTCCAAAACTATGTTCAAGCTGTATAATCAACTTTGAAATAGAAATCTGAAGAGGTTGATTTTGCCCATAATCGTTCTGATTTCTATATAAAGTGATCACATTCTGTTTCTTTGTAACTCCACATACTTATTTTTTCTCTCTATTTAAATTTTGGTGATGTGATAACTAGTGATTCCCCACCCACTTTTTTATCTGACTGCCAAATCCTCAAAAATCTTCATCACCTGTGAGCTTTGTCACTTCCTCGTATCAGTCACAAATTAAATGTTTTTTTCCCGAAATAAAAATCCTAAGGCAGAATTTCCAGTCTTAATTATGGAGGCCATAACTTAAAGAAAAGAAATAGATGGAATAATGTCTATCATTGAAAATTTTGAAAAATTTAAAGATATTGAAAGTACTACAAATTCATTCTTTTTTGAATGAAATTCAAAAAATTTCATTCAAAAAAGAATTTTCAAAAAGAAATTCAAAAAGAATTTTCTTTTTGAAATTCAAAAAGAATGATTCATTTCCTTGATTTTTGTCTAGGTCATATGAAAAAATTTGAATAATTGTTTAATTTTAATATAGATTGTGAATTGGTAACTTAAATACATGAGAGCCAGAATTAATGTAGGATAAGCTTGTTTTGGTGTTATTTGGTTGTTCTACATTTGCTTGTTTTTTCATAGGCATATATTTTGGGGGTGATACCTAACACGAGGATACAGTAAGGATTTTATGGTAGGCACGCCACTTGCCTGGGTAGAGAATTTAAAGTGCCGACACCCTATAGGCAAGTGTGTATTCTCCTGATGAGCCCTTGTGGTGGGTTGTTGCCTCTGAATTATTTCTGAGTACCTACTGAGTCATCTTCTCAGTAGGGGCCCATCCCAGGCCACTCAGCGCGTCCCCAGGTGGCGGATAGAGGAAAGCCTTGCAGATATGCAGGGTACCTCCGGTGGTGATGGAGGCGCGGACCAAGGGGGGACCCAGCCCCTGGGGGTCCTGAAATATAACTGGGATACCCTCGCCTGGGGGACATAAATTCAGGCGGAGGAGGAAGAAGGCCCCTCTGATGTAGACTGAGCTGGGCCCACCGGCGTGTAGATATGTCTCGTCAGCTTCAAACCTTCTCCCAACAATGGGTAAAATCGTATGGTATGGCAGATTATCATCGTGGGAGGATACTCTTCAGGAGGACAACTGCGAAAGGGCGGATGATTCAGCGACGAACAACGGCCTCTGCAAGTTGACGGAGAGGAGTGGCTTACCGCCATCTCCTAACCAGCCTTGAAACCTCTCCTTTTAACAAATGAATTATGGGCTCTATAAATCAAAGCAGAATTACTACCGCGTCCGGGGAAACCGATGAACCTAGCAATTTGATGATGATTAAGATGATGGCGAATGGAAGTAATATGGAACATACTACCGCGTACGGGGAAGCCAACAAACATGCTACCGCGTACGGGGAAGCCGACGATCATAATAGACCTATGACGACCCCCGGACGGGATGAGGATACCCTGCGACTCATCTCCACTAAAACTGTGCTCAACATAGGAACACTTACACCCGGACTCTAGCCAAACCAGGAAAAATAGATCTACTACTGAGAGAACTAAACCGATACAAGTGGGACTTAGTCGGGCTGTCTGAGACACACCTCCCCCGAACCGGTGAAGAAACTATCTCTGGAACCTCCCTCCTACTCTCGGGACGCACCGATGGCACTCACAGACAGGGTGTTGGATTCATCCTCTCACCAACTACAAAAAAGGCGCTGATCTCCTTCACGCCCGTATCAGAAAGGATAGCAACCATTAGACTAAAGGGATCCGTGTCAAACCTTACCATCATCCAGGTATATGCTCCTGACTCTGCCCGAAGCGATGAAGAATGCGAACAGTTCTACTTTCAACTTCAAAGTGTCACCGACCAAACACCAAAGAAAGATATGCTCATCGTCATGGGTGACTTAAACGCTATCACGGGCAACGATCAGATTGATCGAAGAGATGTAATGGGACCGCATGGCCACGGCCGACTGAACGGAAGAGGTGAAAGGCTAATTAGTTTCTGTAGTGAAAACGACCTGTATATAACTAACACCGCCTTTAAACACAGACACTGCCGTAAGGTCACCTGGAGATCCCCCGACGGAGTAACTGAAAACACGATAGACTATGTGCTGATATCTAAACGCTGGAAGTCCTCAATAATGGATACTGTATCCCTTCCTGGCGCAGACTTTGATTCGGATCACTCACTCCTGATATCCAAACTCAAGCTAAGACTGAAACGACTCCCAAGACGACAAGAATCCCTAGATTTCGGACAGAGCTGCTTAGCGACCCCATAAAAAAAGGCGCCTATACCACCAGCCTATCGTCAAAATTCCGAGCTATCCTAGAGAACTTCACTCCTCTCACTACCGTCGAAGAGATTGATCAACTGGCTGAGCATGCAACTTCTGCAGTTTTGGAGACAGCAAATGATGTCCTCGGAAGGAAAACGAAAGACGAAAAGCCGTGGATTACTGAAGAAATAATCCAACTATGTAACCAAAAGCGTCTCTGCAACAACAAAGCTGACCCATGCAGCCGAGACACCTATAAATATCTCAAAAGGAGAATCGAACGGGAAGTCCGAAAGGCCTTGCGTAACCATGTTACCGAGAAATACAAGGAATGCGAAACCCAGTTTCGGAACGGAAACAGTCAAAAACTCTTCAAAACAGTTCGTGAACTGTCTAGCAGGAAAGATCCCATCTCCACAGCAATCCTAGACAAACAAAACAACCCCATCAACGACGCAAAAATGAAGCTCGAACGATGGAAGGAATATTTTGAAGATAAATTAAATCCGCAGATCATTGCCGATCCCAGTATCCTAAACTCCTTCCCCATTAATGATCGAGAACCTCCACCACCACTCTTAAAATCAGAAACTGAGGCAGCGATAAGATCCCTGAAACGAGGGAAGGCCCCAGGACCGGACGGTATCACTGCTGAACTAATTAACATTGACTCAGAGGACGTCGTCGAATTGTACCACAAAGTTGTGTCAGCCGCATGGTCAACGGGCCACGTCCCACAGCTATGGTGTGAGGCAGCAGTGGTCCCAATCCACAAAAAAGGCTCAAGAAGAGAGTGTGAGAACTACCGCCTGATCAGCTTGACCAGTCATCAAACTAGAATACTGACCAAAACTCTCCTACGTAGAATCCAAGCAATTACAGCCTCCGTTCTGGGTGAATACCAAGCTGACTTCCGACCTGGACGATCGACCATTGACCAAATCTTCACCGTTCGCTAGCTTATGGAACACTTTGTCGAGTTCAACAGAGACCTATATCATCTCTTTATTGACTTTCAGCAAGCCTTCGATTTAATCTGGAGGAAAGGTCTGTGGCACATCCTAAGACATTACGGTATCCCCGACCAAATCGTCACGATTATTGAGAATATATACAGCCAATCCAGAAGCCGGATACTCACCACTGATGGACTCTCTGATGAATTCTCAACATCCTTGGGAGTTTTACAAGGATATATTCTGTCGCCCCACCTGTTCAACCTGTTTCTTCATGCCATACTGTCACTGATACCAGATGAACATGGAGCCAAAATAGGAGGAGTCCTAGTAAACAAGCTCGTCTATGCTGACGACATCGACCAGCTCTCTACAACGGCCGCTGATCTCCAAAGACAAGCAGAATGTCTGAATGAAGCCACAGTTTTACAAGGATGTATTCTGTCGCCCCACCTGTTTAACCTGTTTCTTCATGCCATACTGTCACTGATACCAGATGAACACGGAGCCAAAATAGGTGGAGTCCTAGTAAACAAGCTCGTTTATGCTGACGACATCGACCAGCTCTCTACAACGGCCGCTGATCTCCAAAGACAAGCAGACTGTCTGAATGAAGCCACAAAACCTTTTGGCATGCAAATTAACGCCAAAAAAACGAAAGTTATGGTCACGTCACGCCAAAAACAAACAGCTACTCCTTCCATAATGATTGACGGCCAGCCAGTTGAAACGGTCGACCAATTCGTCTACCTGGGCAGTCTCCTCAAAGCGGACAATTGTCATACCTCCGACATCAAACGCCGCCTAGCTCTTGCTAGCTCCAGTTTTAAAAGACTCACAAATATCTGGAAATGCCGAAACTTGTCGAACCAGCTGAAAGTTCAACTTTTCAACAGCCTGATTGTGCCAATTGCTATATATGGGTGTGAGACCTGGACCTTGAAGATCGAAAATGAGCACAGCCTACTTGCATTCGAGATGAGATATCTCCGTCGCATCGCAAGAATCACCAACACTGAACATGTGACCAATGAGGAGGTGCGAAGACGGCTGAAGTCCCCCGACACAATCCTAAATAAAATCAAACGACAACAACTGCGATGGCTCGGGCATGTCAAGAGAATAGACCACGACCGTCTACCAAAAATCTCCCTCGAAGGAACCATAGACGGATCTCGACCACGAGGATAACCTAGCAAGAGGTGGATTGAAAACTTTGAGCGAAAGCGCATCGTTGAGTTGACTCGAACTGCACACGATAGAACAACGTACCGAGCCCTAGTTCATGCCCTGTCAAAAGAAGTGCCCCCAAAACGTCATCGAGGATGGACGGGACTTAGGATAAGATAAGTAAAATAGTTTTTATTGTTTGGTAAATGACGACTTATACTTATTGACGACATGACTGCCTGTCCATGGATTATTCTTTATGGTTGATTGTGTATGGCTATGCTGTTTGACATGTGTGATTGTATGGATGAGTAGGGTTAAGGCCTCATTCAAGTGCTGATCTATATTAATCACTAATGTAGGAAAACAGTCTTCCTTTTCTCCTTCTGTCTTCCTTTTTTTATGTGTTTGTGCTGTTGCATTGGTGATATCAATGCTTGTCGCAAAAACACCAAAATACAAAATCATAATACTAATCTAAAGTAAACTGGCAACGACACACTAAACTACAAAAAGCTCTAAATAACACGAAGCTACGCAACACAAGCATCTAAATAAAAAGGCGTATTTACTAATGCACTCTTAAAAATTCGAACAGTCTCTGCCTCGACAACCTCCAAAGGCAAACTATTCCGTGGTCCGGCAACTCTACTAACGAAAGATAATTGACCATTTTTTTAATTAGTTTTGGGGGATTTAATTTGAAATCATGCTGACGAGTAGAGTGATAATGGCTAAATTTGAAAAATAAATTTGGATCAAAACCATCTACTCCTTTAAGTATACGAAACACATTTATAAGGTTACTACGACATCTACGAAACTTCAACGACAGGAGTTGAAGCCTAGAAAGTCTCTGCAGATAAGAAAGGCGCTGAAGGTATGGGACCATCCTAGTGGCCTTTATCTGAACCTTTTCCACTCTATGCTCATCCGTTAGATTTAATGGAAACAAAACCGAAGTGTTATACTCAAGAAGAAGGCGGAACATTGATTTATATAGTAGTAAGAAATTACGAAGGTTAAACTTACTAAAGCTTCTCATTATAGACGACAAACGATAATTTGCATTCTTTACAATTTCCGAAACATGCTTATCAAATTTCAATTTGGTATCAAAGTAAACGCCAAGGTCACGCACTATTTCGTTAGAAGGGATACATATGCCAGACATCTGGTAAGCATGCACAGGTGGGAGTTTACGAGCATAGTGTAGAACAACACACTTAGAAGGGTTTATGAACATGGAATTAGATTCGCACCGAGTCAAGAGAGTCAAGATCCTCCTGTAAAAGTTGCACATCGTTTTGGTCTCGTACTGGTTAAAAAATGTTTAATCTTAACAAGTTTATCTTGACAGTAGAATGTTGAACAGAGGAAAAAACAAATTGATGAATAAACAAAATAAAATTGGACCCAGGCAGCTACCCTGGGGGACTCAGCTTAACACATCAATTGAGGATGACATAGCTTCACCAACAACCACCTCTTGAGTTCTTCCAATTAGATAATGAGCAATAGATGGAATTGTTTTTTTACTCAATTTATAAGCTGAACATTTTTGAAAAAGGATGGGCATTGAAACTTTGTCGAATGCCTTCGAGAAGTCGATATAAATGCAATCAAAGGGTATAGCTAAATCGGCAAAACGTTGAAAATCCAAAATAACTTCAAGAAGCTGAGTATTACAAGACCTACTTTTTCGAAAACCATGCTGAGTAGGATTCCAAAGATAATATTCGCCAAAATACTTTTGAACGCGTGAAACAATCAACTTTTCCATCACTCGGCAGAAAATAGACGTAATTAAAATCGGGCGATAGTTTTTAAAATCCGACTTGGAGCCACTTTCATGAAGTGGCTTTACCAAGGCCTTCTTCCACCCTGAAGGACACAATCCATGCACCAAAGATAAGTTAAATATATGGGTAAGCGGTTTTACAATTTCATGACCAATTTGTATTCATTATGTTCGGAAATTATCTATATCCGTGTATTAGACGTATCCAATTTTGTATGAATAGCATAAACTTCAGCTATTGAGAAATGCGAACCATCAAATGGAGCAAGAATGTCCGACGACGCAATCAACTCTACTTGAGATGCAAAATTAGCTTCATTTGAATGAATTGGCTGTGTTTTAACAAAAATTGAAGAAAAAAATTGATTAAAAATAATGGCCTTTTCAGAGTCACTATCAATCTTTTGGTGTGTATCCGGATGTGTAAACGTAGATGTAGATGGTGCAAGGTTAGGCTTATTCCTATGTACATATTTCCAATGTATTTTAGGTGATACGGTGATTGAGTGAATAATACGTGCCTCAAGCTCTTCACGATTTTTCCTAAGAAGCCGAGTGACCTATTTCTTGATAGTGTATACGCATACCATTCACCTGGATCCTCTTGCAGCTGAGTATCCAAATGTCCCTGCCTGACTACTTCACTGTGTCGTGACTAAATATATGACCGCCAAAGACTGTTTTTTTCACGTATTGCTTGGAGTATATGTTTCGGAAGTTTAGGTTTATTTCTACGACCGGACAAATTCTTCACCAAAGGAAAAAATTTATCCCTACAATCCATCAACACTTTTTTTTACAAAATCAAACGCGATGTCCGGAGAAAAATAATTATTTCTAGCTTATAAATGATATTAATAGACGAAATAAATTGTCGCATTGATTCATAATCAGCTTTAGCATATCAGGCCGATAAATCTCAAAACCTCTCTGTTGAGCATCAATATTCATGTAGATATCAAGCACAACGTGATCAATTTTACCTAAAGGCGGACGGACATCTATACTCAAAATATCATCGATTGACTTAGTAATAATCAGATCTAAAATCGATGGAATAGCATCTGTTCTGGCTCAAGATGGCCTATCAATATGCAGGTAGAGGAACAGATAATCCAATCTATCTAAAAATTGCTGCTCATACAAAGAAGTGGACTCGTACTATGTGCACTCTAATCTATCAAAGGTAAATTGAAGTCACCTAGAATAAGGAACTTTGAACTACGACTAGCAATACGAAAAATACACGCTAGAATATTGGTATTATTTATTAGACTCGATAAAATCACAGTAAGACTACGATAAAAAGCTGCAATACACATGTAAGTATTATGATAGGGCAACTTAACATCAACCAAAAGACACTCCAACACTGAGGCTACTAACGAATCAACGACTACAGAAAACTTAATAGAACAATGAACATAAATACAGATCCCTCTTTCAGCTGAATTGTTAGATACTATATTATACTCTCCCCATACTATATTATACTCTCCCCATTTAGATGACAGGCAGTCTGTATTTGTATAAGTCACCAAAAAATTATCACTCAGACATTTCAACTTTTTTAGGGAGTCCCTCTTCCATGCTCGCGTAACTGTTTGGCATTTTACGAAAAGAGTTATTATTCACGAGGGTTAGCCCGTTTTTGCTACGTTTTATCTTCCAGTTAGTTTCGCCAGCGTCCAACTTTGATTTCAGCTCTTGTTTCAGGGCATCGTACTTCTGTTTTTCCTTCAGTTCAATGGTAGTACGCTCATTAGAGACTTTGAACAAGGGGTATGTAGCTTTGATACTAGCAGTCTCGGACATCAGAAAGAAACAAGCTGTATCTCGTTGTACCAATGTCTTGAACATCAACTTAATAGGCCTGATCTAACCAGGCATATGTTTACCATGTCTAACTGAGTAGCTACATTTCTTAAGGCAAAGTACAAGCAGCTTTTCGTTGAGAAATTTGCAATCGGTCCCATTTTGTTGCCTACGAGATGGCAAAGTAGCGTCTTCTGATAAACCAAACACGATCAGATTTTCCTATTTTTCCAGAGAATCTGACACATAGACTGAACTTAAGTGCGAGCTACTGTCACTGATTCCTCGTCCTTTTTCACGAATTTTTCAGTTAGGCTTTTTTCCAAGCTCTGACACTTCACTCCAATTAGGTTCTCGGTGCAATGCTGGACGTCGGAAAGTGTGCACTTATTTTTCAGGTCTTTCTCGATCGTCATCTTGCAATTTGGAGTGACAATCTTTGCACTCATCAACACCTTTTTTAGGCGAATGTCTTGGTCTTTTTCAGGCAACTAAGTTAAAAGGTCCTTTATTTTTCTCCATGACTGTACCGTTCTAATAGTGACAAAAGTGCGGGTACACCAGGTTTGAAACCAAAAGCGCATGTGGGTTAAGTTAAACAAAGTCAAACAGAAAAGTCCTTAAATAACAAGATTAACCTTATAAATGCGAGTTAGGGTAATACACCAGTCTATTGGGTCACTTATTAATAAATCAGGTAATCAGATTAATAATTATTGCCTCTGATTTTTGAAGATTTTTGGATTACACTTGGTTAAGATAATTAGACAGCGTTGCAGCGTTCATTATGTTCAACCTGGGTTACTACGATATGGTTACTGGGTATATTGCACCCAAGATAAAGATCCCCTTATTACCAAAGAAAAATAGAAGATAAGAGTTTTGTTTTGTGAGCATGCACACTGAATACTATTTCACTAATGATATCCAAGTTAATAACAAACAACTTAAGAATTAAAAAAAATCTGTCTATTCTATAAAATTTAAAGTAGCTTATGCTTTTTTCATGCTTACAGTATAATGTTTTATACCCCTTTCCATATACCTAAAATTTTAACCCACTCTTCGGTAGTATTTTAATATATTATCCCTTCTCCGATAGAGAAAAGCAATAGGCAAGACCGGGTTTCACGTGGCATGCACAAACTACTTTTCAGCAATTGCTAATTAGTCAATATTTGTTTTTATCCTTAGCTAGAAATCTTCTTATTTCCCTTCCCCCCACAAAAAAGAAACAAAGAAAGAAGCTAGGCTGCAAAAGATACAATTTAGATGTTTACCAATTCTTGAGATTAAAGAACAATACGCGAAAAAAGTGCGAAAGGAGTCTCAGAGGAAAATTTAATGTGGTTGTCTGCAAAGGTGATTGAACAAACCTCAGGAATGAAGATGTTGTCCTTCTTATATAGGCCAAAACTATGGAAAATAGACTGTACTATGGCCCAAATATCATCTTAGTGAAATTAGAGGACAGCATAATAAAGGTAGATGCAAAAATGATATCATGAGTCAAAGAGGCGGTGAATGGATCAAAGTCTGGGCGAGAAATACTTAGCTCTAGCTCTGGAAGACATCCCTTCGGAAGGAATCCCTCCACTTACAATCTAAAAGTAGAGTTACAAGAGGAGCTATTGGGGCAGCGCATCAAGAACCTAAAATTACTTCTGTTTTTTTTTTTTTTTTTTGAACAAATCTGTGTTCAATTTGTTTTGAACAAATCTTTCAAATACGCGATGTCTTCTTTGGAATAGATCAAATATTGTTTTCAATCTGGATTATTGCTTTCTAGGAACTCTGAAACTGAAAAAAAAATTAGTTAATTCTTTTTGAACATGCACTTTTTGTCATTCGTTGAAAGTTTTAATCGTCTTCACAATTGTGCAAATGTGCGCGTACTGAATGCATTGCTTCTTATTTTGTTGTCTGCAGTAATCAAAGAAAAGTAATTGGTGCATTCTATCGGTCAAAATTTTTGCTACTAGGTATTGTCAGTGGATGACATATTGAATTAATACTATCTTTTATACGAGTAAATGTTGCTGAGCTTCTTATGAAAAAGAATGCAAAAGTCACCAATGTTTAAGGATTTATATGTGGAATTTTCTGCTTTACATTCGATTAACAAATAATTTGTATGTTGCATATTCAGAACAGAATGCAATATCGATAGATCTGTAATTATTGATGCTGTATTGATCAGTACTCGGATGTTCAATACCATGTCTACAGAATATCAAGCCATGATTTTGCTCGAATGGAAGACGGGTCCTTCCCTCCCCACCACGTCCAAATATATACTTCTAAATTTGATTTTAGGACTACTGCGTCCTAAAATCTATCCTCTAGGATTTGGATCGGAGATTTTCACGCATGATAATGCGTAATATGATGATAACTCAGAATAAAACAAGATAAAATTTATTAATGAACAAACTATCATTAACATCAGAACACTAAACACCAAATACTGCTACAAATTTCGTTACCTGTTGATAGCTGAAATTCAACTTCGTCACAGACCGAATTTCATTTTTGAAATTTGTTTTAAGATTGTTTTTTTTTTTTGGTACTTGTCTGTTCTAGCGCCAATGTTGAAAGAAACTAAGTAGATCCGGTTTCTTTGTTAGTTTTTTTCAGCTTAGGGTGAGACAAGACAAAGACAAGTGACAGAACAGACTCACTGTTGTTTCATTCACTGTTTTTTCCACAAACTTACTAAAAAGAAATAAGTTTCCTTTTCGTAAGAAAGGAAAAGGTAAACAAAGGCTATGGTTATGATAGGCAGCGCAATTGTACTGTCTAAGCAAAGAGCAACGTGGGCACAGTGACACAATTTTGAGATATCCATTTTGTTCAGCGTAATAGAAAGGTCCTAAAATTACGTCTTTGATAATGAACCCCCCCACAGGCCTCAGGGCAAGGGTTGTAAGTTATGCCCTGGAGGTACACAAGGTATATATAACAAGGGTGATCGTATAAACCTCGGAGGGGGATCATTGGATTCAAAATCAGAACTTGTAGGGCCCTTTTTCAGATTCAGAGTGATCGGAGGGTGGATACCCCTCCGCGCACCTCGTATTTTCCCGAAATGCATGTGATAGAAATTTTGAGATGGTCATTTGTTGCCGTAGAAATATCAAAAAAAGCTCATTCGATCGGGAATTGAAAGGGCTAGTACCCTTTCTAATAGTTGAAAGTGATTGGAGAGCAATTAATCCCCCTCCCACACCCACCATTTCCCCAAACACATCTAATCAAAATTCTGAGATAGCCATTTTGTTCAACGTAATTAAAAGGTCCATAAATTATGTGTTTCAGGATACCCCCCCCCCAAAGCCCTCATTGCAAAGGTTGTAAGTTATGCCTTGGGACATATAAGGTTTGCATAGAAAGGGTGATCTTATAAACTTCGGAGAGGGCTGATTGGATTGGTAATCAGAATATCCGGTGTCTTTTCAAGATTGAGACTGATCGAAGGGTGGAGCCCCCCCCCCAGACACACACACACACCATATATGTTTCCGAAACGCATCTGATATAAATTTTGAGTTGATCATTTGTTGTCATAACAACTTCAAAATAAGCTCATTTGATTGGAAATTGAAAGGGGTACTGCCCTTTTTATCAGTCAAAAGTGATGGGAGGCAATAAGCCCCCCCCCCCACGCACATCAATTCCAAAAACACATTTAATCAAACTTAGAAACAGCTATTTTGTTTAGCGTAGTTTAAAGGTCTGAAAATTATGTCTCTAAAAACCTCCATAGGCTAACTTCTTAAGACCAGAACCATTTTCCACTTTAGGCCTACTGAAAAATAAAAAACGGCTGTGGATTGTCAGTTTAGTATACAGACACTCATATATATTCTTTAAATTTTAGTTAACTTTTATTTATTAAAGATAAAAAAGTTAAAAAAATTTAAACGTGTTTTGTTGTTTAATTTCGTAGAATAAAAGGAATAGAATGGCTTTTGAGTCTTTGACGGGAAAGTGAACGCAAAACCGATATTTGTCTTAAAAAACGATAAGACAAGATAAGTTTGCTCTAAAATAAGATTAGTAACTGATAATCATATATTATAGGTATTGTAGCTATTAAGCTATTATATTAAGAAATTTGTATTTTTGATGAGCTACATTACTGAAGTGTTGAGGTTATGCCCCAGGGGCGTTTAAGCTTGTTATGGAAGGTTTGGTTGTTTAAACTTTAAAGGAATATCATTTGACTGGAAATTTATAGTTCTAGTTCCTCTTTAAGAGGCAAAATTGACGTAGGGCAACAAGCCCCCCTCCTTCCTGACAACCTGTTTTCCCCAAACGCGTCCCAAAATTGTGAGATAGCCATTTTGTTAACAATAATCTAAAGAGCATATTACGATAACTTCAAGGTGGACACAGCCCTGCAGAGCCCAAGTGCAAGAAATGTAAGTTATGCCACGGGAATATAGGGTTCTTATGGAACGGATGGCTCATTCAATTGAAAGTCGGAAGATCTAGTGCACTTTTTAAGAGTCAAAAGTGAAAGGAGGACAATCACCCAATTCCTACCATTCCCCCCCAAAAAAAATTCAATCAAAATTTTAAGTGAACTATTTTGTACAGCATTATTGAAAGATCCAGTAATAATGTCTTTGGGGATGTTAGCCTCTCCACATTGTCAACTTATATTGTTAATTTAGACCGGTGATTCCCAAAGTGGTCAAGGTTGACCCCCAGAGGTGCACGAGAAGCTTGACGGGAGTCTACGTTGATGTGACAAAAAGATGGGGGTTCAGAATTAGCAAAAGTGGGTCCAAAAAATTTTATCTGGTTTTGATAGTGATTAACTAAAATGCTGGCTTGACTTTAACTATTAATATAGGCATATATTATTTTAAGAAGCTCAGCGACTATTATTTGTAAAAACTTGCATATTTTATATTCATTACAACATGTCAAGACTTGAAAAGGATTGCCGCTGCCGTCACCGCCTTCCACAATGCTTGTTTAGACGTGCAAAGGGACGAAATACGACTTGTATTTCTTGCGTCTTGTATTGCGATCTTGTTTGATTCTTCACCAATAAAAAATACGAATTCTAAGGATAAATGTTTTTCATTTGTTTCCGAATTTTCGAAAGGAAAAGTAAAGTGAATCGTTGTCTGTTTGTCAATGTCGGAAAAAGTAAGTAAGTATCAGCCTTTATGCTATAACTACATACTTTTAATTTATTATTTAAAGATTTATTTTACACGTAAAAAAAAAAAAAAATGAAATTGGCTCAGTCGTTTTTATAAAACTCTATTGATCTTAACGATTTATTGCTTTTAAGATAAAGAACAAGTTTGCTGACAGTTCTTTGCTTATTTCATTGCAATAATTAATCTATTAATTTCATTACTCCCTTTCTGTTAAAATAGTCATATACTGTTAAGTAAGATCACTATAAATTCACTATAACAATGTTTTTTTAACGTATAGGTGGGGTAATTGACACGAAACAGGGCTGAATCCAAGAAGAAATGTCGACAACACACAGTGTTGTTTATTTAAAATTTGGTTTTATACCATCAAAAGAAGACAAGCGGTTGCTCATGTGCCTTTTAGACAACACAGTTTTGAGCAATGACTCTATGAAACCATCAATACTCGAAGATCATCTAAGAAGGTGTCATCCTGATAAATTAGATAAAGATTTGGAATATTTTCGAAAATTGAAGGAAAAAAATGAGGACCTATTGTGCACAGTATGTTTGCTTCAACGTCTGAAAGAAACGATGATGGCTTGCGAACATCTTACAATATCTTATTACTTATAGCGAAATCTGAAAAAACCACACACCCTTGGAGAAAAGTTACTTTTACCCGCTGTTGAAGAAGTTTTAAAAACTGTTCTGCACAAATCACCATTCGACATACTCAAAAGAATTCCTTCTGTAAAAACACGTACTGATGAAATGAGCTCTGATATTGAAAGTTTCCTATGTAATTATCTGCAAACAACTCATTTTTTCTATTCAACTGGACGAGTCAACCTTACCCGGTACTGAAGCATTATTATTGGCATATGTTCGATTTGTAATAGACCAATAAATTCATGAAGGGTTACAATTTGTAAAAGATGGACACGAAAGGTGAATCAATATTTTTTGTCCTGGATGATTTTTTGAAGGAAAAATCGATTTCATTTACAAACGTTATTTCGGGGGCAACAGATAGAGCTCCTGCCATGGTCGGGCGATAACGTGGGTTAATAAGCCATCTTAAAAAAATTATACCAGAGGTAACTGCAATTAACTCGGTCATCCACCGAAACATCTAGTAGCGAAAAAATTTGAGTGAGAAATTGCACCAATCACTTCAATTTGTGATTAATGCAGTTAACAAAATAAGAAGCAATGCTCTGAATATACATTTATTTGCACAATTGTGCGATGAAAAGGATGAAAAATTTCAACGACTGCTCTTACAGACTGAAGTACTCTGGTTATCGAAGGATGTATGTTTAACAAGAATTTTACTCAATTTTTGAATCAGTATTAGAGTTTCTGGAATGTAAATATCCAGATTTAAGAGAAAACCTCATCAATTCGAAAGCAGATATCTTGTATTTGACAGATTTGTTCATAAAATTTTATGACATTAACTCACAATTACAAGGGGACAGTCTCAATTGAATAAGAGCAAAGGGTGTAATTTCAGCTTTTCTTGTCACAGGTAGAGTGCCCTGGTGAGGATATTCAGATATACATTCAATATTTAATTGCCCTGCATGATGACTTCAAAATCAGATTTGAAGATATTTTGTCGATGGAAATACCACCATGGATCATAAATCCATTTGAGAAAACGGAAATGGGCAATGTTGCATCACATGAGGAGCTACTTGAGCTTAGCACTAATGAGGAGCTAAAGGTGAAATTTAAAAGAGATTATCAAACATTCTGGTTGAAGGCAGAAATACCCGAAAAATATCCGGCACTGTGAGCAATTACGAGAAAGCTTTTGATAGCGTTTCTATCGTCATATCTTGTCGAAAAGACTTTCAGTGTCGTTATAAACCTTTAAACGGAAAAAATGAGCAGATTGAATATCACAGAACGGAGAGATCTGCGGTTATTCTTAACCAAATTGTAAAAAATCGTGTAATAACTTAGAAAAACTTTTATAATTCAAGCAGAAAAGGGTCAGTTTTCTCTAGTATATCTTTGTCTTTATGGTAATATATGGCTCATTTTTCTTTTTTACTGTCATCATCACTTGATTAGGAAAAATTCGCTCCAACATTGCCCCCCCCCCAGATTTTAACAAAATTACGTCACTGATTTTTAAGATCTGATGAAAAACCTGGATTTCATATACTAGCGTCCTCATACTCAATTATTTTATTGTCCAGAACTTTTTTTTTCTTTTGTCTGCGAATCAATCGATTTTAATAATTTGCAGCCAATGTCTAGTAGCATTGCGCAGTTTTGAAGAACCAATTTACCATATTAATTGTTAGTTTGTTAAATACACCATTTTATTGGTATTTATTTCTGCCCCTGAAAAAAGGTCAAAGCTGACCTCTTATCCTATTTTCTGTTCCTGTTGGGGTTTATTTCAATTTCCTGTTCGAATGTCAATAATAAAAAAAAGTGACTGAAAATTAAAAGAAAAAAAAATTCACACTAAATGCAGCCATAATATCTTTTTAAGTTAAGTTACTATTTTTGTAAGTTACGTAAAATTAAACCAGGCTAATTTTGGATACTACATATTTCGGAGTCGTGAGAGAACAGTCTGCTTCATACCTTGAAGTCCATATCCACCCCGTTGATGTTAGCATCCTCAACAGGTCTTATAACCCCAGCATGCAAAAACATAGTGTAGAAATTAATGATTAGCTGTCGAACTTCCAGTTTCACAACGGAATGTCTTTGATAATTTACTTCGTCTAAAACAACCAATTGACAAGCATTTGACCTAAAATGATGATTAATATGAAACAAATTTTTAACAGTTTATACATATTGCCAAATAATTACCCTCTAAAAAGATAGAACAATTTGTTTTCAGAAATAGCTGAATTCGACGAAAGCATTTAAATTTGTTATTTTGGACAGATTATACGTTTTGCTCCTTGGCTAAGATTCCAAATATTTATACAGCTATCCTGAATTCTAGCCTGCCTTGGCACATATGATCATAAGATATTTAAGGCATCTATTGATATCTTAAAGAAGAGACAAATTCTTCAGTGATTATTAAAGCATGAGGAAGCCAACTGAAAAAGAAATGATTTACTTATAGAATTTGATAGTGCAGAAGAGAGCAGGAGTAAGTTGGAAGAGCCGTATCAGTACCGACCGGCTTAATGGTCTTAAACTGCTAGGGATAGGTAGCTCAGGTACCCGCACTTCCCACAATCGATAGCAGTGTACTTTTGTATATTATTGCATGTATTCATTGTTTGCTGACTGGAGAATAATAGTGCTTCCAGTGGCTATTCTGTTTAATGAAGGGGTCAAAGTGGTGAAAGGACTTCACGATAGTCTATACACATGTAGATAAAAAAAAAATTAATTACCTACATTTGACGTTGCACTTTGAGATTTTGTGGTGCCTCAAGTAATTGATGATGCTTCTGTAATAATTCAAAAAATTATTGATCATACAAAATAATCATACAAAACAACTGAAAAAAAAAAACACGAATTTAATGTTTGGGAGCAAAGAGTGAATCAGCCAACAGAATGGGGTGCAATACAGATGTCCATAGCAATATTGACCCCTCTTAGCTTTGTATTGCGACGAGTTATCAGTGGCAGAAAGAGTGTATTTTTGCATGAAATATTTTTTATGGCATATAGATGCTTATTTCTTGCTTGTTCCGTATCTTATTAGACCGTCTGAGCGCAACTTCAGTCTGGTACTCGTCAAAAACTTGTATAAGGGCAGGAGTAACTCTGGTACATTCACTAGATGCTCTCTACAAGAGGAGTAATAATTTCAAAAAAAAACAAGAGCTAAGAGCTCATATGGCACTTGTGACGAGGCGAGAAGAGCTAAGAGCCAAGAGATCATATGGTATGAGCTCTAACAAAATTCTATGAATCAATAGATTGATTTAAAAAGGAAAATAAGAGGCTTAATACCGGTCAAGATTTAAAATAAGAGCTCTGAGTCACAAAGTCCTTCTAAATATCAAAATTCATTAAGATCCTATCACCCACTCGTAAGTTATAAATACCTAAGTTTTTCTAACTTTTCCTCTCCCTTTTGCCCCCCAGATGGTCGAATCTGGGAAAATGACTTTATCAAGTCAAATTGTGCAGCTCCCTGACACGCCTACCAATTTTCATCGCCCTAGCACGTCCAGAAGCACTGAACTCGCCAAATCACTGAACCCCTCCCCCCAACTCCCCCAAAGAGAGCGAATCCAGTACGATTCTGTCAATCACGTATCAAGGACATATGTTTATTCTATCCACCAAGCTTCATCCCGATTCCCACACTCCAAGTGTTTTTCCAAGATTTCCCCCTCCAAATCCCCACAATGTCAAAAGATCTGGTCGGGATTTGAAATAAGAGCTCTGAGACATGAATTCCTTCTAAAAATCCAATTTCATTACGATCCGATCATCTATTCGTAAGATATAAATACTCCAATTTTCATGTTTTCCAAGAATTCCGGTTCCCCCCTCCAACACCCCCGAATGTCACAGGATCTGCTCGGAATTTGAAATTAGAACTTTAAAGCACAAGATCCTTCTAAATATCAAATTTCATTAAGATCTGGTCACCCTTTCGTAAGTTACAAATACCTCAATTTTCAAAATTACCCCCCCCCCCCAATTCCACCAAAGAGAGCAGATCCGGTCCAGTTATGTCACTCACGTATCTTAGACAGGTTTCTATTCTTCCCATCCAGTTTCATCCTGATCTCACCGCTTTAAGTATTTTCTAAGATTTCCGCCCCCCCCCCAACTACCCCCCCCCAATTACGCTTGATCCGGTTGAGATTTAAAATAAGATATCGGAGTTACGAGGTCCTTCTAAATATGAAGTTTCATGAAGATCCGATCACTCCTTCGTAAGTTAAAAATACGTCATTTTTCTTATTTTTCAGAATTACCCCCCCCCCCCGCAATTGAGCGGATCCGTTCTAATTATGTAAATCACGTATGCAAGACTTCTGCTTATTTTTCCAACCAAGTTTCATCCCAATCCCTCCAATCTAAGCGTTTCCCATCATTTTAGGTCTCCCCACCCCAAACTTCCCCCAATGTCACCAGATCCGGTCAGGATTTAAAATAAGAGCTTTGAGACACGATATCCTTCTAAAAATCAAATTTCATGGAGATCCAATCACCCGTTCGTAAGTTAAAAATACCTCATTTTTTCTAATTTTTCAGAATTAACCCCCCCCCCCAACTACCCCAAAGAGAGCGGATCCGTTGTGGTTATGTCAATCATGTATCTAGGACTCGTGTTTTTTTCCACCAAGTTTCATCCCGATCCCTCCACTCTAAGTGTTTTCCAATTTTTAGGTTTCTCCCTCCCAACTCCCCCCAATGTCACCAGATCCGGTCGGGTTTAAAATAAGAGCTCTGAGCCACGATATCCTTCTAAATATCAAATTTCATTGAGATCCGATTACCCGTTCGTAAGTTAAAAATACCTCATTTTTTTATTTTTTCAGAAATACCCCCCCCCCCCCAACTACCCAAAAGAGAGCGGATCCGTTCCGTTTATGTCAATCATCTATCTAGGACTTGTGTTTATTTTTCCCACCATGTTTCATCCCGATCCCTCCACTCTAAGTGTTTTCCAAGTTTTAGGTTTCCCCCTCCCAACTCCCCGCCCCCAGCACCAGATCCGGTCGGGATTTAAAATAAGAGCTCTAAGACACGATATCCTTCTAAACATCAAATTTCATTGAGATCCGATCACCCGTTCGTAAGTTGAAAATACCTCATTTTTCTAATTTTTAAGAATTACTCCCCCCCCCCCCAACTACCCCAAAGAGAGCAAATCAGTTCCGATTATGTCAATCATGTATCTGGGACTTGCGCTTATTTTTCCCATCAAGTTTCATCCCGATCCCTCTACTCTAAGTGTTTTCCAAGATTTTAGGTTTCCCCCCTCCAACTACCCCAAAGAGAGCGGATCCATTGTGGTTATGTCAATCATGTATCTAGGACTCGTGTTTTTTTCCACCAAGTTTCATCCCGATCCCTCCACTCTAAGTGTTTTCCAATTTTTAGGTTTCTCCCTCCCAACTCCCCCCCCCCAATGTCACCAGATCCGGTCGGGTTTAAAATAAGAGCTCTGAGCCACGATATCCTTCTAAATATCAAATTTCATTGAGATCCGATTACCCGTTCGTAAGTTAAAAATACCTCATTTTTTTTATTTTTTCAGAAATACCTCCCCCCCCCAACTACCCAAAAGAGAGCGGATCCGTTCCGTTTATGTCAATCATCTATCTAGGACTTGTGTTTATTTTTCCCACCATGTTTCATCCCGATCCCTCCACTCTAAGTGTTTTCCAAGTTTTAGGTTTCCCCCTCCCAACTCCCCGCCCCCAGCACCAGATCCGGTCGGGATTTAAAATAAGAGCTCTAAGACACGATATCCTTCTAAACATCAAATTTCATTGAGATCCGATCACCCGTTCGTAAGTTGAAAATACCTCATTTTTCTAATTTTTAAGAATTACTCCCCCCCCCAACTACCCCAAAGAGAGCAAATCAGTTCCGATTATGTCAATCATGTATCTGGGACTTGCGCTTATTTTTCCCATCAAGTTTCATCCCGATCCCTCTACACTAAGTGTTTTCCAAGATTTTAGGTTTCCCCCCTCCAACTCCCCCGAATGTCATCAGACACAGTCGGGATTTAAAATAAGAGCTCTGAGACACAATATCATTCCAAACATCAAATTTCATTAAGATACAATCACCAGCTCATAAGTTAAAAATACTTCATTTTTTCTATTTTTGCCGAATTAACCGGCCCCTACTCCCCCCCCAGATGGTCAAATCGGGAAAACGGCTATTTCTAATTTAATCTGGTCCGGTCCCTGATACGCTTGCCAAATTTCATCGTCCTAGCTTACCTGGAAGTGCCTAAAGTAGCAAAACCGGGACTTTAGGTTTTCCCCCTCCAACTCCCCCCAATGTCATCAGATCCGGTCGGGATTTAAAATAAGAGCTCTGAGACGCAATATCATTCCAAACATCAAATTTCATTAAGATCCAATCACCCGCTGATAAGTTAAAAATACTTCATTTTTTCTATTTTTTGCGAATTAACCGGGCCCCCACTCCCCCCCAGATGGTCAAATCGGAAAAAACGACTATTTCTAATTTAATCTGGTCCGGTCCCTTATACGCTTGCCAAATTTCATCGTCCTAGCTTACCTGGAAGTGCCTAAAGTAGCAAAACCGGGACCGACAGACCGACAGACAGACAGACCGACAGAATTGGCGACTGCTATATGTCACTTGGTTAATACCAAGTGCCATAAAAACAACAACAAAAATTAGCTACATTTGACGTTACACTTCTCGATTTTGGGGTGCGTCAAGTAATTGATGATGCTTCTGTAAGGCAATCTTTCTTCTTAAAGCGTCAGTTTCAACAACTTTAAAAACTTTGCCTACAAAATGCTGCCTTTTCTATGAAAAACCAGTTTTGTCATTTTCTATACTCTTTAAACACTGGAAGAAAATGCTGCATTTAAGCAGCATTAGATTTAGAATATACCTTTAATATAAAACAAAATATGTTACAAATGGTTTTGACACAAAACTTCATATTTTCTAAAATGGACAGAAAATACATGTTACAAATTATCCACGTCCTTCTCTAACTTAACTATATTTTTGCAGATATTGCAACATATTGATAGATCTGTATGTCTAAAGGTGTGATTTCGAAGAAGCCCTTGTAGTCTAACAGAACATAAACAGCCAAAGATGTCATAACTGAATAAAACAAATCAACATTTTCAACAATGTCCAATCCAAAAATTTTTTTAAAAAGGAATCCAGCATTAAAGAAAAAAATACAGTGTTGTAAATACACGATTTATAATCAAATTTCAAATTATTTTAGAAGATGGGTTTTATTTATTAAACCCATAAATTTTTTATAGAGTATGCCATGGTATCTTAAATCAAATTATTTGAAAGTTTGCTAAATCGAAATGTAACTAAGTATTGAGCTTTCCAAGGCCTGTAGTAGCAAAAAAAGAATATTTGCAAAGATGGTAGATACATTCCCATAGGATGGTAGATCTTTCTGTACTGTTCTACGGGAAGGTCACCTCCCACCCCTCAGACTTAAAAAAAATCATCCTTTTTGGCATTCCATTGAAAAAAATAGAAAAATTACCCCCCCCCAAGTATAGTTGTTTCAAGATTGTGTTCTTGTGTTTGTGCACTTCAACACTTAAGCCACGCCTAAATTTAGAAGCTGGAAGTTTGGCAAATTAAAATATAACTAAGCATCGAGGTTTTTAAGTCTCATAGTCACAAAAAAAAAAACACAGAAAGCATAAGAACACTTATAAACAATGATGCACCTCAAAAATTATCTCCTGTATTTTTAGTCAAATTGTTCTACTATATTACATTTAATAGATTTAGAAATTAGATATTACTGGGTAGAGGGAGGGTGACTGATGACCAATTGTCAAAGGAGTGGGCGGCGAGACATGAGGAAGTTGATTTGTAACGTGAGGTGGAAGAGCACCAGATATGGGCTATGCATACATTGAGCGTGTCTGAGACTGCACCATCGGCTGGATACAATTCCTTGATGGTGTTCCTCTTTGCACTATCTGATAGGATGGCTGTACCATTGGTGTTTGATTTTGAGCATTTCCACCACATACAAATATCAATTATAGTGAAAACCAATTTTCGTATAAATGCCTCCAAATAATTATTTATTTATTAAAAACCCGTTATATCAAAAAAGACAGAGAAATATTTGTCAAATTCTTCATTTACAGAAGACAAAACAAAAGCAAGAATATTAAAATATTACCGTTGTTTTGAGAGGGCCTTTTTTAATTTTGTGTTTACTTTGTTTCAATTTGCAGGAATTTCATTGATATATTTTTTTACTGTTATTTACTTTGGTGCACTGAGGACGACCGAGCAAAGATCTTGACGGAAACGTCTGCACATTCATCTTTCCTTTCTTCACTGGCTGTAATTATCTTTGTTTTTTCTTCTTCGAAAGTTTTTTCCATTCTGTCAAGAATAGCTAAAGTGGTCTTACAGACCATTTATCATTGCAATACTAACGTCAATAGATTAGATCCACCACAGTAGAGTGGATGCCACATAGAAGATCCCATATCCTTCAAGATGAGGGTTCTATTCCCGGTGCTGGCAATCTCAATTCTTGGTGTGTGACTAGGTAAGCCCAGCCTTCTAGGATGTGGAGGCAACGGATCTTTAAGGCTTGGGCCTCGATACACTTGGGTCTACTCCACCACAAATTGCGCAAAATAAAGTCTATAAGCAATACATACAGTAATTCACTTGCCACAATCAATTAGCTTTACACGCCCAACTCTACTGTTATTATTTTTTTTATTTTTTATTTTTTTTTTTTTTTTTTTTAGTTATCCATACAAATAAAAAAGCCTTCAAATGTCATTTTGTAATGAATAAATCATGTAACTGGACACAAATATATAGACAAACAATTAAATATGTGACTAACGGAATATATTTGCTGACAAATTGAATTTAATTATAGTTCTAGTTTTAGGTAGCAGTAGGCCAGAATGGGTGGCCACAGGATTGGTAAGTGGTGAAAATCAACACAAAACGTAAGTAGAGATAATCAACTAATTTAACAATTAATTTTGTGACTACATCAGGCCGCAACGATTGGCAATACGAGGTGATAAATGATAAAAATCGAATCCACCTAATCTGAGTCTTGGAGATAAGTAATTACATAATTAATTTTGTGGCAAAGAGAAAAGATTTGCTGACAACTTCAATGAGAATAAATTTGCAGACAAAGAGAAGATTTGATTTAGATTTGCTGACTTCAATTTTATTATAATACTAGTTTGATGCAGAATTAGGTCACATGAGTAGCCAAAGGAGGTAGTAGGTGGTAAACATCAGCACCTCCACTTGTAAGTCTTTGAGATAATAAATTAATTTAACAAGTAACTTTGTGACTATGGGAATAAACTTGTTGGCAACATGGCTTCAATGTAACTATGCTTCTAGTTAAATGCCTCATCAGGCCACACCGGTTGGCCATAAGAAGTGGTAAAAATCCAAACCACCAAATCTAAGTCTTGAAGATAATTAAATACATATCAGAATTCCTGACAAAGGATTAGATTTGCAGACAACTTAATTTCAATTTAACTTTCGTTCTAGTTTAATGTAGCATCAGGCCACTATGGGTAGCCGTAGAATGTGGCAGGTGGAAGGCATCAAAACATCTAAATGGAAGTCTTGGATGTAAACATTAACATTGACACCCCAGTCACTACTATCATTTAGAGATATATAAACTTCTTAGACCAAACTTCCCATCCATTTATACTCAAAACAAAATGAAAATATATTAATGGGCAAAACCTCTAATTAAGACGGAGAATAATAGTCTTAATTAAAACGTTTATCTGCTAATATTTGTTTTTCCTTTCACTTTAATTAGTTTTTAGAAATAAATACGTCGCTGTAATGTTTATAATGAACAATTCAATTTAATGATTTATTCAGAATTTTCAATTATCTGCTACTCATAAAAAGGATGCCCAACCATACTCTATATCAAATGGAAATAAAGAGATTTCCCAGATAATGTCCAACATTAAATAATGTCCAACACTTCCCCCAACCCCAAAGTACGCTCCTGCACAGCCTACCATAGACTTTAAGCAATATGCCCTTATTTCAGCCTTTCTTATGTAATTTTATCAACATTTAGATCTTAATAGTTTAAGGTCTTTGCAACTCCCATTCTAAAAAATTTCCAGGTGTATGACTGATCAGAATGTCCAACATTAAATGCTATGCGCTGTAGCGTTTTTTCATTTATTTTTTTTTAATCAGACTAAGACTAACATATAATAAGCGAAGATTGCACATACAAATGAGAAATATGAAGAATGAGACATAAGAATGGAGAATAAAAAGAATGAGAAATGTGAAATGAGACATGAGAATGAAGAATTAACATTAAAAGAATAAGCACAGAGGAATTAGAAATGTATAATAACCTTGATTAGGACCAGCAAAACCAGTTTAAAAACTTTTCAAAAGCTTCAGGTTCATGCACAGCTCCCTCAGTCCCATCTTTTAGATGAATAGCATCGGAAGAGGTCAAAGCCACAGCCTGAATCAGCAGTTGATTCACCTCTTCATCTTCAGAGCTAGTCAATTGTTACTGAGATCCTTCCCCAATCCATTGATTAATGAGAATGGTCTTCTCTCTGGAATGAGTTGTAACAGCTGTTGTAGGTGGAAGTTGAGACAGTATTGGAAAAATTAAGAAATTAATTACTTGAACCTAAATTTGCCATTAACATACAGACAGCTGAAGAAGTTGAAGTTGCAAGGGACTTAAAAGTGTAGTTGGAAGTTTAGGCAGTACTGGCACCACTAAAAGATGAATTACTAGAAACTAAATTTACCATTAACCTAAAGTTGTAGAAGTTGTACTTGAGGAAGTAATTGAAAAATTCAAATGTTTGATTACTAAAACCTAAAATTGCCTGTAAGTTACAAATATTAAAAAAGTTGTTGAGGCATTATTGGAAATATTAAATGAATAATTACTCGACCCTAAATTTGCCAGTAAGATACAGATAGTAGATGAAGTTGAGGCACTAAAAGAAATATTAAAATTAAATGCTAGAACCTAAATTTGTAGGTAAAATACGGAAACTTGAATAAGTTTTAAGTTGAAGTTAAGGTAGTATTGGAAATATTAAAAGATCAATTACTAGAAACTAAATTTGCCACTAAGACACATAAAGTTGAAGTTGAGAAGGACTTAAAAGTAAAATTAAAAATTGAGGCAGTCTTAAAAATACTAAATGATACATTGCTAGAAACTCAATATGACAATAAATTAAAGAGGCAAAAATTTATAGATGTGACCAACCGATAAATTTTCGATAATATATATATATATATATATATATATATATATATATATATATATATATATATATATATATATATATATATATATATATATATATAGGGATTTCCCAGATAAAAATGCCCAACATTAAATGTTATGCCCTATAGCGTTCTTTCATTTTTTTTTTTTTTTTTATCAGACTAAGACTAACATATAATAAGCGAAGATTGCAGATACAAATGAGAAATATGAAGAATGAGACATGAGAATGGAGTATAAAAAACGTGAGAAATATGAAATGAGACATGAGAATGAAGAAATAAAATATGAATAAAGCACAGAAGAATAAAAAATCTATAATAACCTTGATTAGGACCAGCAAAAATAGTTAAAACACTTTTCAAAAGCTCGGGTCTTCCAGGTTCATGCACAGCTCCCTCAGTCCCATCATTTATCTGACTAGCATCGGAAGAGGTCAAAGCCAGAGCCTGAATCAGCTGTTGATTCACCTGTTCATCTCCAGAGCTTGACAATTGTTTCTGAGATCCTTCCCCAATTCGCTGATTAAGGAGAATGGTCTTTTCTCTGGGATGAGTTGTAACAGCTGTTGTAAGTGGAAGTCGAGGCATTACTGGAAAAATAAAAAAATTAATTACTAGAACCTAAATTTGCCATTAAGATACTGACAGCTAAATAAGTTGAAGTTGCAAGGAACTTAAAAGTGAAGTTGGCGGTTTAGACAGTACTGGCAGCACTAAAAGATCAATGACTAGAAACTAAATTTAACAATAGCATAGAGAAAGTTGTAGAAGTGGAACTTGAGGAACTAATGAAAAATTTCAATGTTTGATTACTAAAACCTAAAATTTCTTGTAAGTTTCAAATATTAAAAAGTTGTCGAGGCATTATTGAAGATATTAAATGAATAATTACTCGAACCTAAATTTATCAGTAAGATACAGAAAGCTGCTGAAGTTGAAGTGGAGGCACTAAAAAAAAATATTAAATTGATTACTAGAACTTAAGTTTGTAGGTAAAATACAGAAAGTTGAATAAGTTTCAAGTTGAAGTTAAGGCAGTACTGGAAATACTACAAGATCAATTACTAGAACAAAAATTTGACAGCAAGACACATAAAGTTGAAGTTTACAGGGACTTGAAAGTAAAATTAAAAATTGAGGCAGTACTGAAAATACTAAATGATACATTACTAGAACCTCATTATGACAATAAATTAATCTGATTTTTATTTTAAGAAAAAATTTCCTAAAAATGATTACAAAAAAAAAATCTCGATCAATCCCCTCTTTAAAGCACAAAAACAATGTGTTGTATAACAAATTCTAACAGAAAGATTATTAACCCATTGACAAATAGCAAAAATTAAAAAGAAAAATGATTACGATGAAAACAAGTCTTAGTACTTGGCAATAATTCCGAAGATTTTAACCGTTGGGAACATTTCCAAAAAGGCTTCATCACTGTTTCCATCCAAAACAACACTATCAGTGACAACAACAACACATCAAAACAACAGCACATCGACAAAGACATGATTGAAATCAACTTGTTGCTATGCAACCAGAATAAAAAGTTGATTCCTTAACTTGTCATGAACAAATGACCCCCTGCATTATAAAATGAAAATTGCATAGAATTCTCAGATAATAAGGCAGAGTAAAAAAAAAAAAATAAAATTGAGAAGTACTTACTTGATTTCGTGCTTTACGTACTCGTTGTATAATGTAACCTGATTTTTCGGAGTTGAGAGTGATGGACATTAGCCAATTAGAATATTATATTATCTGAATATTAACACTTTAATAATGGTTTTTCAAAAGAAAAAGTGTTCATCAAACTTCGAAAAACTAAATAATGTTTTAGAGCACATATTGGTTAATGCTATTCCCCCTTTTCTAATTATTATCACAGCTTAAAAGGTTTTTTATAGAATTATGATTAATCTTATTATAGCACCAAGGGCATTAAAGGTTTTTTATAAAGGATTTAATCTAATGAAATCAACTAATTTTATCAATTAACCTAAGAACAAGATAAATTGTACCATTAAATAATCTTTTGGTCACCTTAGGTTTTTTCTAGCTTATTGTGAACTTTCAGTTTAGCAATTCACTTTATAGGTTCACTCAATAGATGAATGTGTCCGCTTCTCCCTATCACCGTTTTGATTATTTGAATTCTTAATTCAATTGCAAAAATCCCATTACTAAATTGAATAATTTAATCATTCAATATATATTATTTTGACTATCTTATTTATAGTGATTAAGATAGTGTAACTATCTTGTTTATACTGTAGATCGGCGAAACTTTTAATTAAGACAATACACATGGCAACACTGACTAACACATGCATCTGCCTTAAAATTTTCATAATTTAAAAAAAATCTATATTAGAAAATCAATGTTTTCACGTATTAATACACGAACGAACAGTCTAGGGGCAAAATTGATTTTCTTTTGATGCCCTTGGTGCTTTATAAAAAAAGAAAGTTTTCCATTTTTGACACCATTTAACAATTCCAAAAAAAGAAGTAAGTTAAAAGAACGTAATTCGACAGGTTGATAAAGCTGAGTCTCATTTATCGACTGATAGCAAAACCGTCTTATGCCGAAAATCTAATGTCTCAGGATAGCAGAACAAGACATGCCAGAATTCTTATTGAAAATTGCTGTTCTAAGATACATTTGCTCGTATTTTGACTCCCCTTCTCATTGATTTTAGGAAAGGGGACTTTGGCCTAAGCTCACAACTACACAAAAGGCCGATTCTTACAGCAAAATGTTCTTCCAGACTTCGGAGTCTGTTGGAAATGTCCTTCTAATAAGTAAATCAGAATAGTTTTGGGCTAATCAGAACTGTTTTCCAAAGAGAATTTTTTAGGCTACTGTTTTAAAACATTAAATAAAAACAAGAATTTTTTCGAGGGTGGGGTGGGGGGTTCACACACAAAAAACAACTAAAAACGACAAAAGTGTGTTTAAATCCATTTTTGTTAATTTTTACGAGTAAGCCCAATTTCTAGAATATAATTCAAATTAATAATTATAAATATTAATATAATGGCACATTTTATTCTAAAAAAAACTAAATAAATAAAAATAGGTACCCAAAAAAGGTAAATAAGTACTGTTCGCAAAAAGAATGCTCCACTGATATTTATTGAGCCTAATTGCCAGTTTGAAGCATATAGATTTTTTGGTTTCAGCCATATATTTCAATGGTTGAATGTATTTCTAATAATTTGAATCATACTATTGCTATTCGTCGCTACAAACATGAAATGCATACTAGGTTTTTTTTGTAAGATTTTGGACCGCAAGATTTTAATCACAACCATAACTAAAATAGCGCTGTTACTGGGCCTTTTATGTAAGGCTGTTACAACCAAGAAACAGAGGTGAATTGGGCTGTTACAACCGTTCAACGGCATTTTTCCGAAGATCATTCGTCAGCAATTCTCTTTGCATTGATTGATGCTAATGTCTAAGAGCTATGCCGTTCATTAATATAACGAAATGAATTCGTTAAAACTTTCGAGTTTTGAAACTAACTTACATCAAGCAACAACATAATAAATATTAACATGGATCAAAGTTTTGAATTAGAAATATCTTTTTATTGCGACTGTGCGATTTGTAAAGGCCATTATCACGACTTTAGCAATTCTTATGAGAGTAATGCAGCAAATTTAGAAACAGTGGAAAATGGAATAGACGAGGATAATCTGGAAGAAATGAGGCGAAGAATCTTGGATGAAATAGAGAAATTTACTCAGGGCAGGCTCATCAATTTCTGCAGTGGAAGAGAGTGAACAATATCACAAGAAACAATACAAAAAAAGGACACCCTCTCTATTCCAAGGAAGGTATCGCAAACACGATATGGCAGAAAAGGAAGAGGAAGATCGAAAGAAGAGACATAGAAAAGATGGATCTTCCCATTGGGATAGCTCACGATCTTCAAAAAATTAGGAGAGAAGACAGCTACGAGAGAACTAGGAAATATAAGGCTCCAAAATCGTTCTGGAGGAGATCATAGGTTTAATAGGAATTTTCTGCTTTAGATGCTGATATGCTTTTTTCCATTTGGATTGCAGTTTGGAAAATTCTCGTATTCACGATGTCAAAATTACTTATTCCTTAGGCTAGTTTTAAATTTTTCGTAAATTAGTTTTTATATTATGCTTGTTTTTCTTGAAGATGATCTTTTTGCCTCGAATTTGGATGTATTTAAGAGAGAAAAAGAACATTTTTGCCCAATCTTCTAAGTTTTCTGGATATCAAAATTACTTATTCCTTACGCTAGTTTTAAATTTTCGTAAGTTAGTTTTTATATTATGCTTATTTTCTTGAAGGTGATCTTTTTGCCTCGAATTTATTTAATTAATTCGATGTATTTAATAGAGAAAAGGAACAATTTCCCAGTTCCTTTCTGGCACAGAAAATGGTAATTTTAGCAAAACCAGGCGACAATGAGTGAAGGTGGCCCCTTCACGAAACCCCTGTCGGCTGAGCAGATAATACTTGCTTCAATGTAAGCGAGGGGGACTTGGGAGCTAGATAGAACTACCATAATATGAGGGAGTCTTCCCCTTCCACAACCTTCAGACTTTATGTTAAAATCTTAATCTTCTCTAAAAATACATCCACTAAAACCAAATGGCCTTTTGTTTGATCAATCTCCTTAAAGCATTGTGACAAAAAGTAAAACAAAAAAGGAAGATTGAGCAAGGGAGCAGTCCCCCTCATATATATAATAATTTCTGCTTGTTTAATTTTTAATATTGCTCCTTAGTCAAAAAACTTTTTTTTTTAATTTCTGACCCTTACTCAAATCTTGCCAATAAATCCACTTTCATTCCCCTGGGAAGGTTTTCTCACATGAAAAATACCCCCCCCCCACCCAAAATTCATGTATATTTAACAATAACAAAAAGTATAACCTATATGAACAATGGGCAAATTACATATCTTTAAGCCCTTTCCTCAGGGACAATAGGGGTCAATATCATCTCCAAAGGCATAGTTAAAGGACCTTTTAACTATATTGACTTTAAAAGTTATCCCAAAATGTTTACTGGACGCCTTCAAGGAAAAGAGGAATGTATTAGGGGGACTACTTACCTTTCAATCTTTTTGGACACTTAAAAAGGGTACTAAAGCTTTTCAATTTTGATTTTGTGGAAATTTTCTTTACTTAACATAAATCGAAAGAAAACCACCTATTTAATATGTTTTCTCTCGATCAATCGAAAAGAAAAACACAAAAAAAAGATTTGTAGGAAGTGTTGTTTTTACAAATTTAAATACAAGTAAAAGGTTTGTAGTGGTCTAGTATTTGGCTAGATATTAGCCACACCTCCATTGGGAGTACTATTGGGAGTAAACGTAAACTGAAGAAAAAACTCATCAGAAAACAACGAGGGAAATAGTTAAGACACAGGAAACCTTAAAGATATCGGGGATTAGGGGCTGAGACTTTGTCCACACGCCTGGTTTCAAACACGATGCTGGCTGTACTGATGACAAGAATAAAAAGATAAACTTCCAGTAAGAAAAAAGTGCTGACACCTACACAAAATCTTTGCTAATCCATCTTTAGTGAACAATGTATGCTAAAAAAAAATAATGAAAAATTGACAATACAAAATTGACGAATCAAAAAGCTAAAAATGAAAGCCATGGAGAACAGAACTAACAAACATCAAATCAACCCAAAAGATATATTAATAGTAGTAATACTTTTTGTTTTGTCAATAATAGAAGCTAAAATTACAAAAAAATTTCTATTTATCTTTTCAGACTTTCAACTTTTTGTTTATTAGCATATGTATGTACTTTATGTGCCATTTTAGCGATTAGAAAACAACAACAGGTTATTCAGTGCTGAAGACTTTAGCGTATAGATCAAGGTATTGAGGACCTCTTCATATGTGGAATAATTTCTGTTCGTTTTGAGTTGTAATGTTGCACCTTTCTTTAAAGGAGTCTCATATTTTTTTAAAAATTATGAAAAATATAATTATTATTGAAATCAGAAATTGTATTACAATTGAGGTATCGGGTTAAATTGAAACTGCCTCCTCTTGTGTTCTAATTTATAAATTTCAATGCAATTAGTTTATACTTGGATTCGTCAAACGAAAAAAAAATGAATTTACAAGGAAATTAGAAAGGTTAGTAAAAGGACAAAAAGGAGGTAAATGGTTCATCTCCCCTCAGGTTTTATGCTCCCCAACCCCAAATTTTAAGAAATGTGAGCAAATCAAAAATGTTAATAAAAAACAAAGAGGGGTAAGGCACTTTGATTATTTACCCTACACCCCCTATCAGAGGAGGGGGGAAAACATCTCAGCTGATTCCAGAGAAATCCTTTTATGATAAAACAATGGTATACACATCGTTCTCTTCAATGAGAACGATGAGAACATAATTAGAAATGGAACTAAAAACAATTGATTAGTTCATTAAAATAATAAATAATCATGAATTATCACTACTTTAAACATTAAATCCAGTTATATTCTTGTTGCATTGTTTCAACAATTGTATTACAACACTAGATCCTTGGTTATGATCACCGGGTCTCAGATAAATTCCATTAAAGAATAAAGTCAATTTTTTTTTTATTTATATACCCACAAAATGCAGGCAGGATTAAATAGGCTAGAACACAGTATTTTGAAAGACAAAATATTAGGAAAGGGTCTCTCTCTCCATTTAGCTGCATAGATCCAGTTATGTTTAATAGACTTTAACTAGATAAGTTTGTACAGTCTATTTCTGATTAAATTCTTTAAATGTTTTCGCCTACTACAATACCAAAAACCCTCTTCCCTGTTATTTATACCATTTACCTAATCAACTTCCTTTTTGTGTTATTGTTGACTAATTTGAATTCTTTTTCAATTCTACAAGTCTAATATTTCTGACATATGAACTTGCGAATCTGTCTTTTTTTTTCTTGTTGTGTTTGTTTTGTGTCTGAATTGTGAACTGACCTATTTAGACTTATGATAAGTCATTTTCTTCAACAAAATGTTATCTAAGTCAACACATACCAGGAGTGTCCACTCAAAAACTTTAGGGAGGCGGGATAAATATGTTTTTTTTTTAAATCTAGGGGGTAATTTTGTTGTTTTTTCAATTGTCCTTACCACACTCCTCCACCCCGCCAATTGATGTGTCTAAGACAGATCCATCTTGAGGATTGTAAAGTGGGATGAGGAAGTGTAACTGTGACAAAAGCACAAACAAGATACTTTGAATTGTAATTTTTCGATAATTTTGGGAAAGCAATCCCATTTATTTTCAGGAGTATCTAATTTGTCAAAAAAAGGAAAAAAGTTGAGTTTTCTGAGAAGTTTTCGAAAATTTGCAAGAATCCCCCATTCCCACCTTGGTAAATGAATCTCTGAAATATATTTGTCTCAAAGCTTCAGTGTTGTTTTTGGGAGGAAGTATCTTTAGATTAACCAGATTCAAGGCACCCATAAAACCCCAAAAAATTACCTCAGGCAATAGTTTGTTGAGCTTGATTGTTGGCTTCATTGTTCCAATATCCTTAAAGCCTTTTGGCAGTCTAATCCAATTATCATTTTTTACACTCTTTACACTAGATTTTTTATTCTCTACAATTTTCACAACTATATCACAATTAACAACTACTTTGCCAAATTTCCCTATCAGGTTTTCTTCAACCAAAATAAAACCACCATTATATACCATCTATAATATTTTCAAGAGGTTTATCCTTTGTCATTTTGAATTTTTTTATTTTTTTTTCTTTTTCTTGAGGCCCTTTATCAGATGTTTTTGTGGCATTTAAAATTGGGATTTGCTCACTAGAACTGTACACAACAGATTTCCGAACTCCTTCAACTTTGTTTTCCTTATTCACTACACCACTCAAAGATATTTTATAACTACAATCAACTGAAGGAGGCTAAGGGAGCCCCTGTTCAAAAGGAGGTTCATTCACTGTTGTCAAAGTTTATGAACGAGGTATATGACCATCCATTTTATTGACATTTACCTTCTGATTTGGCATTTTACATTTTCAAATTGTTTTGTACAACCTGCACTGGTGAGCCAACACTACTAGGAATCACAACTGGAGGATATTTGTGTGAAATATGCTCATGTGTTTGTGCTGGGAGCATTGAGTCTGAGATGGATGAATGGTAGTTTGTGACATTGGACTTTGGTGTGAAGTCCCTACACTTAAAGTAACAGAGGTATGAGATAGTGGCAAAGACCCTGTAAGTGAATAAGAATCAAAAGGGTTTTCATTGACCATTCGTATGACACCTGGAAATATCTTTGACAATACATATTCGTTGTCAAAAGGGTATAACTCGGGAATGACTGATTGTAACAATTTGAAACTTTCAGAAGATAGTAAAGAAAACAAGAGCTAAGAGCTCATATGGTATGAGCTCTAGCAAAATTCTAAGAATCAATAGATTGCTTTAAAAGGAAGATCAATGGCTCAATACCGGTCGAGATTTAAAATAAGAGCTCTGAGTCTCGAAGTCTTTCTAAATATAAAAATTCATTAAGATCCAATCACCCACTTGTAAGTTAAAAATACCTCAATTTTTCAAAATTTTGAAATTTCAAAAACCCCTAACTCCCTCAAAGAGAGTGGATCCGGTTCCGTTATGTTGGTCACGTATCTTGGACTTGTGCTTATTCTTCCCACCAAGTTTCATCCTGATCTCTCCACTTTCAGCCTTTTCCAAGATTTCCACCACCACCACCCCCCCAAAGACACTGGATCCGGTCGGGATTTAAAATAAGAGATCTGAGTTACAAGGTCCTTCTAAATATGAAATTTCATTCAGATCCGATCACTCCTTCATAAGTTAAAAATACCTTATTTTTTCTAATTTCTTAGAATTAACCCTCCCCCCACTCTCCCAAAGAGAGCGGGTCCGTTCCAGTTATGTCAATCACGTATCTAGGATTTGTGCTTATTTTTCCCACCCAGTTTCATCCCGATCCCTCCACTCTAAACATTTTCCAAGATTTTAGCCCCCCCCCCCCAATTCCCCTAATGTCACCAGATCCGGTCGGGATTTAAGATAAGACCTCTGAGACACGGTATCCTTTCAAATATCCAATTTCATTAAGATCCGATCACTCCTTCATAAGTTAAAAATACCTCTTTTTTTAATTTTCAGAATTAAACCTCCCCCCCCCCAGCTCCCCCAAAGAAAGCAGATCCGTTTCGTTTATGACAATCACGTATCTAGGACTTGTGATTATTTTTCCCACCAAGTTTCATCCCAATACCTCAATTCAAAGCATTGTTCAAGATTTTATGTCCCCCCCCAACTCCCCCCAATGTCACCGGATCCAGTCAGGATTTAAAATAAGACCTCTGAGACACGATATCCTTCCAAACATCAAATTTCATTAAGATTCAATCACCCATTCGAAGTTAAAAATACCTGATTTTTTCTAATTTTTCTGATTTAACCATCCTCCCACTCCCCCCCCCCAGATGGTCGAACCTGGGAAACGACAATTTCTAATTTAATCTGGTCTAGTTCCTGATACGACTGTCAAATTTCATCGCCCTAGCTTGCCTGGAAGTAGCAAAACCAGGACAGACAGACTAACCAACAGGATCTGTGATTGCTACACGCAATATATTACGCAATATAGGCAAGATGCTACTGCTGTTACTACTACTACAAGTACAGTTACTAAAACTGTGAACCATCTAATAATTGAACCCCCATAGCTGAACCCTTGTGCAACTGAACCCCCATGCAACTGAACCTACTCTTTAAACACTGGAAGAAAATACTGCATTTAAGCAGCAAAAGATTAGGAATAGACCTTTAATATAAAACAAAACATATTACTGATGGTTTTAATAGAACTCGGCAAATTTTCTAAAATGGACAGAAAATAACATGTTCCAAATTATCCACATCCTTCTATAACTTCATTATATTTTCTGAGGATATTACCATATATTTTTGTAGATCTGTATGTCTACAGGGGGGTGATTTTGAAGAAGCTCCTGTAGTCTACTAGAACATAAACAAACAAAGATGTCATAACTGAATAGAGCAAATCAACTATTGTCAAATCAATAATGAAATAATCAATTTCAAATTATTTTAGAAGATATGTTACACATAAAAAGAATATTTGCAAAGATGTTAGATACACCCCCATAGGATAGTAGATCTTTCTCCACTGTTCAGTTGGAAGGTCATCTCATACCCCTCAGATTTTTTAATCCCCTCCCAGATTCAAAATAAAACACCCTTTTTGGTATTTCATTGAAAAAAAAAGAAAAATAGACAAATTGCCCCCCTCCCAGATTTAATGGGATCCCAGATCTAAACACCCAGCTAGAGAAACGTGTCCAAGCCTTTGAAAATATGTGCCTTAGGAGAATCCTGAATATATCGTGGCAGGAAAAGGTCACCAACATAGAAGTTCACTGGCGAACTGGTCAGCCATTAGTTACTGACCTTCTGAAACGTAGGAGATGGACATACCTTGGCCACGTCCTCCGTATGCCAGAGGATCGACTCCCGAATACAGATAATGATTGGCGTCCCGAGGGGAGGCGAAAAAGAGGTCGACCAAGACATACCTTACGACGACAGTACGACCGAAACCTGAGAAATGCGGAGTTGTCTCTTCAACCACAGTGGGAGGATGTCATGGCTGCAGCTCACCTCCGAGATGTCTGGCGAGGTTTCGTGGACGCCCTATGAGCCACCCCTGGCTCTGGAGGATCTAAGGTAAGGTAAGGGTGTCCCCTCAACCCAAAATTAGATTGGTTGAATTGGTGCCATTGGCTGTCATACAAGGGTAGTTGTTCATACAAGAATGGTTGTTCATACAAGGATAGTTGTTCATACAAGGATGGTTGTTCATACAAAGATGGTTGTTCATACAAAGATGGTTGTTCATACAATGATGGTTGTTCATACAAGGATAGTTGTTCATACAAGGATGGTTGTTCATACAAGGATAAGGATAGTTGTTCATACAAAGAAAGTAGTTCATACAAGTATGGTTGTTCATACAAGGATGGTTGTTCATACAAGTATAGTTGTTCCCAGATTTAATACGAATCGAAAAAACGAAAAATAGACAAATTGCCCCCCTCCCATATTTAATACATTTTGGTTGTTCATACAAAGATAGCAGTTCATACAAGGATGGTTGTTCATAGAAGTATAGTTGTTCCCAGATTTAATACAAATCGAAAAAAAACGAAAAATAGACAAATTGCCCCCCTCCCATATTTAATACATTTTGGTTGTTCATACAAAGATAGCAGTTCATACAAGGATGGTTGTTCATACAAGGATGGTTGTTCATACAAGTATAGTTGTTCCCAGATTTAATACGAAACGAAAAAACGAAAAATAGACAAATTGCCCCCCTCCCAGATTTAATACATTTTGTCCCCTCAACCCAAAATTAGATTGGTTGAATTGGTGCCATTCGCTGTCATAAAAGGGTTGTTTTTCATACAAGAATGGTTGTTCATACAAGGATAGTTGTTCATACAAAGATGGTTGTTCATACAATGATGGTTGTTCATACAAGGATAGTTGTTCCCAGATTTGATACATTTTGTCCCCTCAGCCCAACATTTAAATTGGTTGATTTGGCACCATTGGCCGTCATACAAGGATAGTTGTTCATACAAAGATGATTGTTCTACAAATCACCCTCTTTGTCCCAGTGTCAATTTCTAAAGCCATTAATAGGCTATGGGTTATCATTATTGTTAAATGACAATCCAAATTCTTATAACCAGCCTACTTTCTGTTAGTGCTGAAGTGGTTAGCTTTTCGGAGATTTCTTGAATAGGATCTTCTATCCAAATAGCAGGATGTTGTTGCAAGCAGGTTCTGCAAATGTCCAGAATATGCAAAGTCAGTTAAATAAAGTTTTTATTTAGACAATCTGAAATTAAAACATTATCTATTATGTCTCATTATGTCAGCTGTTATGTCTCAAATGCACTTTTCATAAGTTTAATCTCTATTCATTCATATCTGTTAATAATCAACAGTTTGACCAATACTCAAATATTGTTTGTCAGGCTATGATTACCTGGGCAGGCTCTGATTAACAAGCCTTCAATTCCAAAGGGATAGGGTAGATATTATTAACATATTCCATATAATCAAAGGCATTGATAATATAATTACGTCTCAGTTCTTCACATTCAATGACAACAATAGGACCCATTATCATCCACATAAATTATACCCTTCACTTGCAAAAAGAAAAATAGGCCAACATTCATTTTACAGCTGGGTCTGGAAGCCATTGAATGACCTCCCAACTGGAACATTTCTAACAGATAATATGAAAACATTCAAAACAAAACTAGCAAAAACACATTGTGACAGTAAATAATTTTTAAATCCTTTATAGTATTATTTGTCAGTGTTTGTTGTAGTTATTGATACATTTGTTGTGACAAGATTATAGCTTATTGTATTTTTTGGATTAAAATAAAAGTAGTTTGGCCCCTACAGATTTCTATACTAGGTCTTATCACAATCCATTTTGAGAATTTTTTATTGTATTAGTTATTTTGTGATCTGTATGCTTTCATAGTGTGCTATTTTTCATAGATTTGTTTGTATTATGTTGTCAACATTGTCATAACTTCTTTTTTTTATCATGTTTAGTGTGGCAAGCTTGATAAAGCTTACTACATTTTGGTATTAATAATAATAATAATAAAATAATACTGGAAATAATTTGAAAATGTAGACTACTATGAATGGAAACATAATAATAGGATTAATAGAAAAATGCTAAATTACATTTTACCTTAAATTGCAGCTTGGAGTGATATAAGGATTATCCATCCTTGTGATGCTCCATGAGAAAAAAAAAATTTGTTTGGTGTAGATTGTGGCTGTTAGATTAGACACTTGAGGAGGACTCTACAGCTTCCCAATTGTAAAGGAACTCCTGGCAGAGCCATTCCCTATCAAGGTGGGACTTGAACATGTCAGTTGAAGTAGCAGAAACCATTTCTTCAGAGAGCTGGTTCCACATATTGATGATTCTTTGGCTGAAGAAGTGGTTTACAAATTAAGAATTTCATTGTTTTGCATTTTCTTTTAGTTTTTTTTTTTACATATCCTAGGGCTACATCTAAGATCAAAGGGGGGGGGGATACAGTGTTAAAAAAGTAAACATGATAGTTTTAAAAGCTAGAAAAGAAGGAGTATATTCTAAAGTTGAACTACTAGTTTGATTTCATTTGTATGTATGTTTTCTCTATATGTGGTCAGCCACATTAAATTTACCCCCCCCCCCATCCCCACAAAAAACAACAACAAAGAACAAGACAGATTTTGTCAGTAATGCAGAGTAAAATTCTAAATGAGAGGCTTTTGTCTATCTTAGATAGTAGTCAAAGAGGGCAAATAAAACTCAGAAATGAACCTAGAGACTTGATGATCCCCTGGGAATGAATTTTGAATAACCCCTTCCTACCCATCCCCTCAAAAAGACACTGACCTTTTACAGTCTGTGTAATAGGCCTAGCAGTTTGAGAAATTATTTGTTTAAATTGAAAACCTTAACACAGCATAAAATCCTCCTGAAATAGTAAGAACTGTGTTATCAGAAACTAGCCCTAGGCTAGTCCCAATGGAAAAGAGACCAAAAAAATTTGAACTAGGCCAAAGTGTTTTTCATCATATCCAAAAAGACTAGGTAGGCTATAATCCTATCATCTAGCCTGGGCTAGTCTATTCTTTGGTAAAATTCTAGCTTAGTGACTTCTTGCTATCTCAGAAATGGGTTAGGTTAGGAAAATGAAACTTAAAGGGATGGGTCTACAGGCTAAAGTATGTCCCAAGAAGGTGTTTTGAAGTATCTACCTACTCCCTTTCCTTCTAGAGGGTCCTGACCTTTAAAATATATGTGTAATAAAAGTGAAACCTTGCAAAAAAGATCTTTTGCTTGAACGAAGTACAACAAAATTGTTTCCAGCTTCACAACTTTGCTCAATCCCTATTTATAAGGTTTTAAAGATATACAAATACATTTCCTAAATTTTGATAAAAAAAAAACAAAAAAAAAACATTGATTATGGCTGAGAATTCTATTCAAATAACAAGAATCGCATTTTCAGAACTAAAGGCAGAGAAAAATCAACTGGTAACTGAAAATTAAGGTGAAATGTTGTTTTGTCGAAATTTAAATAGGTATAGACCTGTCATGTAGGGAAATTTCAGGGCCCTCTAGAAAGAGAGGGAGTGGAGGTTGGTACTTTAAAATACCTTTCCAGGCCATACTTTAATCTGTAGACCCATCCCTGTAAGTTTTATTTTCCTAAACTAACCCCTTTCCAAGATAGCAAGAAGTCACTAAGCTAGAATTTTACCCAATCTTCTAATCCACAGCAATGAGGAAGGGGTAGCTTGATATCATTTTCCAGGGTTATATTTTAGGTTATTTCTGAAAGTTACCTTCATCTAACTCAGCTAGGTTTCTTTCCAAAGCACAAAAAAGCCAGTTAACTAGAACTTTACTGCAGTATAGGTGTAGTCTAGGGCTATATCTGGCCCACTAGCCCTGGGGTCAGGGGGTTTCCATGTTAGCAGGCCATTACAGGCACACCTGTAATCACTAGCCAACTATTATGTCTGAGAGTATAGATTGAGAATTCAAAGGATGAAATTCTTTTTCTGGTAAATAGGCTTAGCCTACAGCAGATTCTACATCTGATTTGATTTACATATCAAACTTAAAGCCTTGAAATAGATCATGAAGTGATATTTTTTGAAAACCTTAATCAGGAAAACAGACTAGGACCCACATCAACTTTTTTATCTGATTCTCTTTAGATTTCAAAGTAACCTTAACCTAACTGTAAGGCCTATCGTATCAATCAATTCAATCAATCAATCAATTTATTCAAAAAGAAAAGAAAACACATAACAACAATAATAATAAAGATCCTAGAAGCGAACTTGTTAAGGACCAAAACAACAAAAAATTGTAAATGAAAAAGAGAGAGAAGAAAAAAAAAAGAAAAAAAAAAAGAGAAAACAAGGGTAATTAAAGCAAATTGAACAAACATTTAGAGAAATATAATATCAAGATTTTAGTACATTATTATATAGCGTCCGAAAACTTGTAGATAGCTCGACACTGGAGGGTATTACATTCCATTGAATTATAGATTTATAAATTGGGGATCGCTGTGCGGAACTAGAGATACACCTGGGGACAATGAAGGAACGGTTGGATGAACGGAGACAGTGGCCTTCAGAATTATTACTATTAAAATAAGTTAATAAGTGGGGAGGAAGATTTTTATGGTAAGCGGAATATGCAAGGGATAGATTTAACTTTTTGATGATTTGTTCAAAAGGGATAATACCAAAATCGGAGTACAAGTCCTTGGTGGGATATAGTCGTGGCAACCGAAAAACTGCTTTGACGGCACGGTTTTGAGCAGATTTTAATTTATTGGTAACTGAAGGATAAGTATTGCCCCATACAGATCCGCAGTATGAGATATATGGGTAAATAAAAGAATAATAAAGGGTGACAAGGATATCGAGAGGAAGAAAATAATTCACACGATTAATTATACTTACCTGTCGCAAAATTATGGCTCTAACATAGGACACATGTGTTGCAAATGATAGGCAGGAGTCTATGTGGACACCAAGAAACTTGGCAACTTCGACCTGTGGGAGGAGATTGGTAGAATATTTTAGGCCAAGTGCTGGCTGAACTTCATTTTTTTTGTAAGGGGTTTGAAATAATACCACCTGACTTTTCTTGCTGTTAATGGTCATGCAGTTAACGAGACACCACTCCTGTACTCTATTCAGAAGGGTTTGAGTAGAGGTGACGACGGATGGTAAATTAGGACCGGTGATGAAAAAGTTGCTATCGTCAGCAAAAAGTACTGGGTGCACTGATGGGCCCAGGTCCGTAATCAAATCATTAATATAAAGGAGAAAAAGTATTGGACCAAGAACAGAGCCCTGTGGGACGCCCCTCCGGACAGGTAGGGGATGTGAAGTCACCCCGCCCAGTCTCACACTCTGTACTCTACCAGAGAGATAAGAGCCGAACCATGAGAAAGGAACTCCGCGAATCCCTAGGTTATTGAGTTTACTTAATAAAACACTGTGATCAACCGTGTCAAAGGCCTTTGAAAAATCCAGAAATAAGCCCAATACAGTATTTTTAAAGTCAAGGTGGGAACGTATAAACTGTGTGGCGTCTATTAGTGCATGAGCAGTTGAAAATTTGGCACGGAAGCCATATTGATGAGGAGAAATCAACGAATCTGATGACTGATTCCCAAATACAAAGGGAGAAAGACGTCGGAATATAATTCTCTCGAGCACCTTAGATATAACTGGGAGAAGTGAGATTGGACGATAATTGCTTATCTCAGACGGATCGCCTTTTTTATGAATCGGGATAACAATTGCTGATTTAAATATTTCTGGGAAGACTCCATTGGTCATAGACAGGTTTGCTATGTGCACAATGGGTTCACAAATATAGGAAGATACGGCCCTAAGAAGCTTATTACTTATGCCAAAGAAGTCAGGTGTACTACTATTAGAGAGAGATACGATAACTTGAAGCACCTCTTTGCGATCAGTTGGAGAGAAAAACATGGATCTGGGATTCTTGCTAGGGTGTACTGACTGTGAGAAGGAACAGGAGTTAGCATTTGGAATATTAGTGAAATAATTATTAAAAGCATCCGGTACTAAAATTGGGTCAATTAATCTGCCACTGATGTCCCTAAGATTAATAGGAACAGATCTTGAATTCCTTTTTTTTGAAAGGATTTCATTTATTGTAGACCAAATTTTTTGCAAGTTCCCTTTGCAGTGAGAGATTTTTGAATAATAATAATTTTTCTTTGCTTCCCGGATGAGTTTGGTATATATGTTTTTGTATTTTTTATAATTAGTCAGGTCAATAACGCTACTGGTTTTGCAAGCTAACTTATATAGGTCATTTTTTCGGTATGAAGAGATTATCAGGCTATTTGACATCCAGGGGCGTATATGGGTAGTTTTTCGGTTTGATTTACGAACTGGAAAGGTTGAACTAATAAGATCCCTCAATCCCTGTGTGAAACTACTTGTGGCTGAATTAACATCCTGACAATCCAAAGTCTTGGACCAGTCGAAGGATTTCAAACAATCCGTGAACCGGTTCATATTCACAGTATTATATATTCTATTAGACGTAGGGGTATTAGTTCTACGGGGTTGAGTAGCTGATAGGGAGGGTAAGGAAAGATAGATTGGAAAGTGATCTGACAGGTCAGAAAATATTATTTTGGAGGACAGGTGGTTTCCCAGGGAAGTGGATACAAAAATGTTATCAATTAAAGTAGCGGTAGACCTCATGGGATCAACTCTAGTAGGAAAAAGGATTGTGGGAAGAAGACCACTTGAGGTAAATGTTTCAAAGAAGGTATCACTATCATTGTTATTGCTAACATTTAATAAATTACAATTGAAGTCCCCAAAAACTATTGCCTTCTTTTGTGGTAAATTAATAAAACTAGAAAAATCATCAAACTGATTACAAAAGAAAGGTGTCGGAAATGAGGGTGGTTTATAAAATAACGAAAAAATAAAAGAATTCTCGTCTACACTTATGTCGACGATTATTGAATAAATGCATCTATTATTTATAGGTTGCGAGAACAAGAATTCACAATCGAATAGTCTGGTGAATTTTAGACTTGATCGGATGTAAAGAGAAATGCCGCCAGAGGACTTGGTTAATTTTCTTTCAATATGAATAGCTTGAAAGCCAGTGAGGGAAAATTCATTAGTATCATCAATTTCTGAAAGCCACGTCTCCGTTATTCCAATTACGTCGAAAGGGCAGTAACCATTTGTTAAAATTAAATCTTTAAAATTAGCCCACTTATCCCGTATGCTTCTGATATTAAAGCAAATTACATTAAGTTTGGTCTCTTCCATTAGCTTAGGTTTCACATTTTTCACAAAATCAAAAGTGTCGAGATATTTACAGTTAATTTGGTTTAAAGGGCTATCGGGGCTAGCTAAGGTGTTGGTGGACAGATTAGTTTGGTCATCGTAATAATTAAAAACAACATTATTGCACAGTGACAAATTATTAAGAAAAGTAAAATCTTGTAAAGTACTTGTACTTGTGTTTGTTTGACTGTTCATTTTTTAAGCAGTAGTTTCTGTGCTTCTGGACATTTATACGAATAACAGGGGTGGTCGGAGGAGCCACAGAGAGCACATTTCATGACAAGTTGACACGGGTTTTCTTTGGAGTTCTGGTGGTCACCAGCACATTTAGAGCATCTCGGGGAAGCTTTACAGTTATTCGCAGTATGGCCGTAGCACTGGCATTTGTAGCACTGGGTAGGCAAAAACTTGTACTCAGTTATAGGTAGACGCTCGTAACCAATAACAAGGGGATTCTCAGTGGCATAGTTTAGGTGGTCACGTGACTCAAACTTTAATCGAAAAGACCTCGTACTTCCTAACTGAACAACTTCTATACAGTTATTAGCGAGATCACATAGGTCACTTTTAGATGTTCCGTCAGGCACTCGGCGTACTATACCGAAAAAGGCAGGACTCTTCACTTTAGCATTCATGGATTGGTCTACTTTGCTTAATGCATCTGCCAAAGTATTGGCGACACCCTTGTCCGACAGAACTACTTGCCATGCATCCCTCCTAGGCCTCAAAACAACTATGCTTGAACTGACACCCCCACAAGCTTTATCCAGGAAATCTTTTCGAGCGTCAGGATTATTCAAGTTTTTTGGTGGATTTTTCACAATAACTGAATAGGACGGTTTTGCGGGTGGGGGAGGTTTCATATCAGGAATAGTTTGCACGACTGACCTTGCTTTATGGTGCTCAGCGAAGCTTTTAAATTCCATGTAGAGTTCATTAACCTTTCGAGTTAACGTAGCTGTTGTCTCCCCTGGCACACATGGGACCTGATCTGGCTCGAAAATCAGATACTGAGGTAGGCTGATCTTTTTCTCATCACAAAGATCAAAGGCTCGAACCATATCACTTACATTATCAGTCACTTTGGGGCGCTCAGTTACCCTAGTAATAGAGGCGTCAGCCCACAAAATCTTCTTTGCTTCAATTAACATATCTCCTTTGAAAAAATCGCAAGCAATTTTTACAATATTATCAGCTGAACAACCTGCATTTCTAGCCCGTGAAATGAAATTCAACACGGGATTCAAGACAAGTCTTTCACCTGGCATCATCCGGTGAAATGATCAAATTTCATCAAAATTCGTGGGCGGGGCCACAATAGTTGTCAGTAAAAGCAATAGCAAATCAGGTAGTAATACTCACAAGATATATATTCAGAAGTTGCGTACACAATTTTAATTATCCAAAATCCAATTATTCAAAGCAAATTGTTAACAGCCCGTTACACAACTTAAATAGTTGCGTACACGATTTTAATTATCCAATTATCAAAAGCAAATTGTTCACAGCACTATATAGCATTGTACACAATTTCAATAGTTGCGCAATGAAATAAATATCCAAACAATAATCCTCTGTAAGTTAACCAACCAATATAAACTGGTTTTCATCCATATAGGTCAAAGACTGAATGATGTTGTGTTTGAGAACAATATTTAATAAGGAATAGCCTAGCCTATTGTGCTATTCCTGTTTTACCAAAAGGATAGATCTATAGCATTTATCTAGGTAAAATTCTAGTTAATTGACTTCTTGCTATCTTGGAAAGGGTTTAGGTTAGGAAAATGAAACTTTCAGGGATGGGTCTACAGGCTAAAGTAGGTCCCAGGAAGGTATTTTAAATCACCCACCTCCACTCCTTCTGCCTCTAGAGGGCCCTGAAATTTGCCTACATGACAGGTCTATACCTATTGAAATTTTGACAAAGCAACATTTTACCTTAATTTTTGGTAAAATTCTAGTTAATTGACTTCAAGCTATCTCAGAAAGGGTTTAGGTTAGGAAAATGAAATTTTCAGAGATGAATCTACAGACTAAAGTATGTCCTGGGAAGGTATTTTGAAGCAATTACCTCCACTCCTTCTCCCTCTAGAGGGCCCTGACCTTTGATGACCTTTAAAAATATGTGTGTTATAAAAGTGAAACCATGCAAAATAGATCTTCTGCTTAATTGAAGTACAAAAAATTGTTTTCAGCTTCATAACTTTGCTCAATTCTATTTTATAAGGTTTTAAAGATAGGCAAATACATTTCCTAAATTAAAAAAAAAAAAAACATTGATATGGCTCAAAATTCTATTCAAATAACAGGAATTGCATTTTCAGAACTAAAGGCAAAGAAAAAGCAACTAGTAACCAAAAATTAAGGTAAAATGTTGTTTTGTCAAAATTTCAATAGGTACAGACCTGTCTTGTAGGCAAATTTCAGGGCGCTCTAGAGGGAGAAGGAGTGGAGGTAGGTACTTTAAAATACCTTCCAAATTTAGGAAATGATTTTGAATTTATTTAAAACCTTATAAAATGGAATTTAGTAAAGTTATGAAGCTGAAAACAATTTTGTTGTACTTCAGTTAAGCAGAAGATAGGCTATATTTTGCAACATTTCACTTTTATAACACACATATTTTTAAAGGTCATCAAAGGTCAGGGCCCTCTAGAGGGAGAAGGAGTGGAGGTAGTTGCTTCAAAATACCTTCCCGGACACACTTTAGTCTGTAGATTCATCCCTGAAAGTTTCATTGTCCTAACCTAAACCCTTTCTGAGATAGCAAGAAGTCAATTAACTAAAATTTTACCTTTATCTAAATAAAAGAAACATGTACCAAGATTAGGTTAAGAGAAATACGACAAAAATAAGCTAACTTAATATGAGAAAAAATTGAAAATCCTTTCCCGCCATTTTTTATTTTAAATGTGGCCGGTTTTAAGTAAAAACATGAAATTCTTATCGAAAGTGATAAAATCCCTTTCTCTTCTATGCTCAACTATAGACAAAAGTCGCGTGCTCGATCAGGAAAATAAACCTTTTAAAACCTTTTAAAGTATGAGCGGTGTTTTACAAGCTCAAATATTCTACCAACTGGATGAAAACATTGAAGCAGGGCGCTTGGCCTCTCCCCATACCCGTGAAACCTTTAAATCTCATGTGTCTTTGCTTGAACTGTATACCTTGGCCTCATGATGACAAATTCGTATGATTTTGATTGAATACCAGTTTTGGCATCTTCAGGCAATTGACTTTAGTTGAACTGGTATTTTACAGATCAAAAGTAACTGCTTTGCCCTATGCAAGAGTACTTGTGATCGTTTCTTTCCCGGGAATCATGGGAAAAAAACTCTATCATTGGATTAGAAAAGAGAGCCAAAATAAGTTATTTCTTTCACTAGCCTAATTTCTTTTCATTTGTAGTAAAATTTACGTACTTACTCTGTATTGTTTATCAATCAAACAGTTCGTGGTAACGAACTGTAGTAAGGAGCGACCCGGCTCAAGAGTAACCAAAACTCTAAAAAATGGAATTTTGATACCAATAGCTACATCAAAAGAATCGCATTTTAATGCTGGTTTTAAATATATAAGTTTCATCAAGTTTAGTCTTACCCATCAAAAGTTACGAGCCTGAGAAAATTTGCATTATTTTAGAAAATAGGGGGAAACGCCCCCTAAAAGTCATAGAATCTTAACGAAAATCACACCATCAGATTCAGCGTATCGGAGAACCCTACTGTAGAAGTTTCGAGCTCCTATCTACAAAAATGTGGAATTTTGCATTATTTGCCAGAAGGCAGATCACGGATGCGTGTTTATTTGTTTTTTCTTTTTTCATTTCCCCAGGGGTGATCGTATCGACCCAGTTGTCTTTTCTATATCTCCCCCTCCCCAATAATTTTTTTTTGGCTAGTAACGACAATGGATACATGTCAGTATGTAAAACAAGGGAGGTGAAATGGTTCCGAGAGATTGGTTCATAAGATCTTCCTCCAAAGAAAAACCCGGAGACTTGTACAAAAAGTGAAATTTTTTTTAGAACTGAAGTCAAATTCAAAAATATAAAGTCCTTCCAACATTTTCATAAAATTATTAAAGTTTATTGCAATAAATGTTTACATTTTAAATCAACCCCTCCCCACAATTTAAAAGAGCTGTCGTAATTCCTTTCGTTGATCATGACCTGAATATTTGTTCTGATTCCTACATCACGGCAGAACTAGACTTTATCAGGGACATACTTTTTGGAAATTGGTATCCTCTTTTATTTATTAATAATACAATTAACCGTAGACTGAAAAGAAATTCCAGTAAAATCAACGATAATTTACCATGTGAGAATCCCGATAAGCCCTCGAACATAATTTAACTCCCATCTATACCCAATATTACTTACCTCCCATTATTTTGTGTCCATACTTAAAAAAGTATGCAAACAAAATAATCTGTATTTTGTATTTAACAATAATTTGAAGATCATAAATCCAAAACTGTACCACGAACTGCTGAAGACCTTTTGAACTGATGACCTTTTGAAGAATACCCTTTGAGGAATCTGCTCTTATTAGCAATGACCTAGGCATAAAGCACGTAGTTCAAGAAGCAATTGAAATCAGACTTAAGATTAATAATAATAATTCCTTAAATAGGGACTTGGGATCCCTATTTAACTAAATGCTCTATACACAAATTAAATTCAAAACGATTTTTACAGAATATTATAAAAAAAACAATAGATATTAAAACAGAACCTGTCGTGGTTCTGTCATGGCTGCAAAATAAGCAAGAAGCATTAAAAATGTGTTTTTAAATCATTCTCTTGGTTCAATGAATTTCCTTGGTTCATCACAATTTATTTATCAGTCCTGATTGAAATTCACTGAAGTAAGGATGCTGGGACTGTTTTGAATTTTTTTTTTTTCATTTTAGTTGTATTGATTTTATCCTGTTGTAAGTTTTTTCTTCTTATATATTTATGTCTTGCTGAGGGAGGCTTTGGACATAGGGCCGAAATATTCATTTTAATTTGTTTTCCATTGTTTTGCGAAAAGAATTCCTTATTGTTCTACTTGTTTTTCGTGTTTGTACTTTTGTATAACTTGATAGTCTTTGCATTATACAAAGAAAAATTTGTGATTTTTTTCTAAATATTGATCTTCATAGTAACGGAAAGATACTGGAAGTAGAACTTAAGGGATTTCTTAGTAATGATAAAAATTGAATTTACCTTTTTTTCAGAGTCTGAAATTATTCAAATTTTCAAACGCTAACAAAGAGTTGAACATAAGCAAAACTGTAAATAAAAAAAAAAAAAAAAATCAATTTGCACAATTTAAATGCTAATGATAAAAAAAAGCATGAAGAAGATGGCCTTAAGTTTAAAATTGATGATCAACAGTAATCACCAAGATACAAGAAATAAGGAAAATGAGTCGTCCATAATAAATTTTCAAATGCCAAGTGGCCACAAAAATAATTGAGATTATGAATATATGCTCATTGAGCACATAGACCCTGTAAAAGAGGTCTATTGTAATTATTTTTATCAACAACTGATCTATAGTACTAAATGGCCCAGTGGCTGCTTTGGCCTCATCTTGAAATACCTTGGGTATTATCAAATTTTGGATTCAATTTGCTTATATTATGCCAACTGCACCTTTTGCTTTATTTTAATAAAAATAAAAATTCAAAATTACGAACGGTTGTAACTGTTCGATTATTTACTTGAAATTTTGCATCCCTAGAATTTCTTATGCTGGAGCAAGTGCCCCCCCCCCTACGTCTCAGAAGTGGCCTAAGGCCAATTTGAAAAAAAAATATCTATAGCCTAGACTCTATAGGGCCTTTTCTCCCATCTACCTTTTTTTTTTTATTACAATGCCATAATCTATTTGCATCAAGACATTTCCAACTTGCAGGATTTTTCAAGTTTGGAAACAGATTTGCGAACCGTCATTGCCTCTAGCAAATAAAAACAAACCAATCCCATCTAGCATTAACAAGCGAAATTATAAAAGTGCGTACATAACCTAAAATGAAATATTAATTTATATATGACTGTGCTTGTTCTTTACGTTTGGTTTATATTGAACCGAAGATAAAATAGCCCCTTTGGACCAATGAAAAAAAGAGAATACGTTTTTTGTTGTGTAAGTTTTGTTATATCTATTTCACTAATGATATCAGAGATATTAAGCAACTTAAGAACAAAAAAAAGATATGTCTAATCTATTAAATTTAATGTAGTTTATGCTTTTTCTATACTGTTGGAGTCATGCTTTATATCCCTTTCTGAATGCCTAGAATTTTACCCCACTCCCGATTAATATTTTAATATAGTATCCCTCTTCCAACAGAGAAATACAAAAGGCAAGTCCGAGTTTGAAGTGGCATATATAAACACTCTTTTAACAATTTCTAATTAGTAAACATCGGTTTTTTTATTCTTAGGTTTAAGTGTTCTTACTCCCCCCTCTCTAAAAAATAAACAAAACACAATGCTAGGCTACAAAGGATATATTTTAGATGTTTACCTAGTCTTGAGATTAAAGAACAATAAGCGAAAGACGTTTGAGGGGATAATAAAACAGATAAGTGATGTGACCTTCTTCAATAATAAAAGACTTTAATGAGGGGAGATACTTACAGAATCCCTTCGCCAGTGAGAAATTCACCAGTACTCCTGTATTAAAGACAGACTACAAACTTGAGTTTAACCAGGGTTAAACGAACCGCTCAAAACGTGGCGTATTTTCTTCATATTAAGTATGACACCTACTTTAAGGGGCCTCCTCGATTCATTCATACCTTGAACAGCAATAGTGGTGCCGGTTCAGAACACTTGTAAACTGCATCATTTGAGCAATGTAAAACCTTTATGCCTATATAGAAAAAAAGAAGAATAAACATAATAACAAGCTCTAACTATTCTAATAACAATCAATGAAAAATCGACAATAATTATCTTCTCCTGTAAAGGCAACAATATGTCACATGCAAGGCTCTAGAACAAATTAAAATATTATTATGGATTAGAGTTTAGAGTTTTACTCAAATAAGCTTTATGCAAACAACGTGAAAAGCTAACAAGAAGGCACCCAAGCTACTAGGCTAATATCGACATTATTTGAACACACCCTATATTTAAAATAAGAGAAAAAGGAATAAAACCGATTGTGCGGAAAGTTTAAAAATGAACAATGCAGAAGAAAGTAATTTAAGAATTACACAGGAATATAAAAGTCATAATAAAGTTCTCTAGTCTATTGGAATTGGTAGCCTATAAGAACATGGTTGAATAAAACATTTTGTGGTTAAACTGCAATTATTCAACTTGGGATTAGTGATACAAGTTCAAAATAATCAATTTAAGTGCTGTTAAAACGCTGCTTGGCAACAATTCAAGTTGTAGAAAATAGTAATACCTGAAGATTTTGATGGTTGAAAAAAAAAAATAACAAATTAATGTGAAGGTGAAAAAGTGTTTATTGAATTTTGGTAAATGCAAAACAGTGAAGGGACTGTATGGTTGATATTCAGACCACCTTTTAGGCTCTTTTATCTCCTTGAGATCTTGTGCCATATGAAATATTGCTTACTTGTATGTATGTGTTGTATATAGTGCCCTTATTTGCTTGTATTTTTGCCTCTCTTTTTACTTTATTGAGGTCTGTTTAATCGTATTTGTGCATTCACTTTTTTTTTTTTTTTTTTTTTTTTTTTTTTTTTTTTTTTTTTTTTTTTTTTTCTTTTTTTTTTTTTTTTTTTTTTTTTTTTTTCTGCAAAGTAAGCTTGTCACGTGAAAGAAGTAATGGTTCCTGGTAGTCCTGGGAAGGGTGGAGGTTGTGGGGGAGTTAGAGGTGGACCCACTGTACCAAATTTGTTGGCTAAAGGTCATGATATGACAAAAATTACTGACACTAATGACAAGGGTATGCTAGTCCCTCTATCAAAGACTTCTGCTGGATATCTAGGGCGTAGATTGGCTGTAGCTCTAGGAAATGATTATGGGAAAATACTCCCACGAATAGGTCCTAGAGGCTCTCTTGAAGTTGTTCCAAAAAATCTAGACATTGCTAATAAGATCTTAGGCATAAGGGATCTCACATTGAATAATATAGTGATCAAATTTGAAATGAAGCCAGAAAATATGCTATACTCAAGCAGAAAAGGAGTACTATACGTTCCCAGGGACTTAGCTACTCCTGAAGAACTCTGTAAGGAGATTCAGCAAGTAGAACAGGTTACAAAGGCAACTGTACTAAACCCTCATCCCACATCTAGAGATGGTAAACCATACACTAGCTACACTATACATGTTGACTTCTCTCAAGAAATGGATTTTCCTACAATAATTCCTATATGGAGTGCCCTCACTGTGGTGAAACAGTTCATACCAAAACCGTTGAGATGTTTCAAGTGCCAGAAATTTGGCCATAACTCTCTAAACTGTTGGGGTAAAGATACTTGTGGTATTTGTGGAGATAATCACCCCATGACAGCTTGCCCTGAGTTAAACAAAAACAGAAATGAACAAAAAGTAAGATGTGCAAACTGTAATGGACAGCACACTGCCCTCAGTAAAGAGTGCCAGGATTACAAGTTTAGAGCTGCAATTCTGAAAACGTCAGTCACAAAAGGTATATCATTCAAAGATGCAGTTCAAGCTTTCACTGACACCAAAGGGAAGACTCTGCACACACCACCACCAGCTTTAAACTTTGAACATTTTCCAGTCCTTGTTCACCCTTCAATCCCACCAGAAGCAAAAATACAGGAACCAATTAACAAGGAAGTTGTCTTACTGAGAGAAAAAATAGACCAACTAACCACAGTAGTGTCATCATTGTGCTCACTGATTGCTTCCAGTGTAAAGTTAAGCAAAAGCTCGAAGTCAGAGGTACAGAAGATCCTGTCTTCACTGAAGAAATCTGAATCCTTTGTTTCTGGAAATGAAACAGACTCAGAGGATGGTATGGATGAAGATAACTTTGTTCCAAAGAAAATTTTGTCCTCTCCAGAGAAAAAGACATTAAATAAGCGTGTTCATAAACAAAAAATCAAAGAATGACTACAAGGGTAATCCAACTAAACATTAGGGGAATGGGAAAATCAAAGGTAGTAGAATTGAAAAACCTTCTAGTGAGGAGTAAGCCAGATATTGTACTAATTCAGGAAACTTTATTGAATGAACAGAAAACTTCCCCAAATTTTAAAGGCTATAGCATGGCTAGATGGGATAGGAAGACAGGACCAGGGGGAGGACTTATGACTTTAGTTAAGGATAATATCCCGTTTAAAATAGTAGATGATTTTACCCCAGGAAAAAATGAAATTGGGATTATATCTGTCAAAGAGGATGGAACGGATAACTGGATATCCGTTATCAACTATTATAACAGGACTGCAACTGACTTTGATTTTAAACAGTTCAAAGATGCTTTTCAGAAATGTAAAGAGAGGAAAATAATTGCTGGTGACTTCAACCTTCATAACCCAATGTGGGACTCAACATCTTCTCCAAATAATAATTCTAATTTACTGGCAGATTTTATTACTGATCCTCAAAATATGGTTTGTCTTATCACTCCAATAGATCTAGGTACTAGGCTAAACCCCTTAAATGGGAAGACTTCTACTATAGATTTAACAATTGCTTCTTTAGACCTTTCAGTTGACTTTGAGGTTATTATACCGTCACCCTTTGACTCTGATCATTTCCCAGTAATGTCAGTGCTTAATTTTTCTGCTTATAGACTTCAGTTAATGAAGTCGGTGAGTTGGAAGTTCCGCAAGGAGTCCTGGCCTGAATGGCAGAGAGAGGTAGACTCGGATCTGACGGATGTTGAACTACCTACCTCTGTTGAGGAGCTTAATGAGAAGTTAACTCAAGTTATGGTGAATGCTAGTGAAAGGGTATTTGGGTATGTAAAACTTAAAAGAAAATCTAGAAACTCCACACCAGGGTGGAATGCTGCATGCCAAAAAGCTTATAAGGAACGAAACACGGCAAGAAACAAGTTTAGAAGAAATCCTACAGTTACAAACAAAATTGAAATGAATGCAAAACAAGCCATCTTTAGGAAAATTGTTCCCCAAGAAATCAAGAATGGATGGAAGACTCTAATTGAGACAAAGTTTACGAAGACTACATCAATCAAAGAGTTGTGGAGGAGCTGGAAAGTCTACACTGGACAAAGGTCTTCCCCAATATCTGGCATCATGATACACAACGGAACCACTGCCGCCACAACACCCGAGAAAATAAAACTTCTGAAAGAGTATCTAATTGCAAACATTCCTCCACAACTTTCTACTCAAAACCGACCCACTATGCAACCTACACAGGTCTTCCCTAAGAATGATATTGAACTTGTAGAACAGGATATTGATACGATTATTAAAAAATTAAAACCAGGGGCTATGGGCCCAGACAGGATTCACAATGAGATGCTGTCCAACATGTCCCCCCTGCTTAAGGCTTCTGTCTTAACTTTGTTTAATAGGTCCATCAAGGAAGGTTATGTCCCATCGCTTTGGAAAAAAGCTGCAATAATACCAATCCTGAAACCCCAAAAGGACCCTACATCCCCAAAATCATATCGCCCAATTGCCTTGACTTCATGCCTCTGCAAGCTAATGGAGAGACTGATAAAAAAGAAAGTTCTACCAGAAATTGAGAAAGTAGTTCAGCCAGAACAACTAGGCTTTCTGCCCCAACGCAGTACAATAGACTGTCTTGTGAGGCTTGAAAATCAAATAAAACAGGGATTCCGCCTAGGAAAAGAAACTCTAGCTGTTTTCCTTGATATGACTTCAGCATTTGACAGAGTGAATATCCCTACTCTAATGGCAAAACTAAAGAAGCTAAATATTAGCCCTCAAATCGTGGAATGGATTGGTAATTTCTTGACTGAGAGGAAAATAGAAATAACTTTAGAAAATCATTCGTCTGGCTTTTTTAGTGCTCCAAATAATGTGGGTCTCCCCCAAGGAGGGGTACTAAGTCCTTTATTGTTTTTAGTATATTGTCACGATATAAACTTAGATACGATACTGGGTTGTAAACTATACTTATATGCTGATGACATTGCAGTAGCTGCCTCCTCTCGAGATAGGGGATGCCTTAAGGCTTCAGTCCAAAAAGCCCTGTATTACTTAGAAAATTGGACAATGGAAAACTACATGTCATTTTCAACAGAGAAGTCAGTAAGTGTTCTTTTCTCAAGGAAAAATCGAACAAATGCTCAACCCCCCATTGTGTCTTTAGCAGGAGTGGACATCCAACATGCAGAGAAATTTTGCTATCTAGGAGTCTTACTGGATTCAAAGTTGCTATGGACTAACCACATCGACTATCTTGTTGGTAACCTGTGAAGTAGGGCAAACTTTGTCAATGCAATCTGCCTCTCTAAAAGAGGAGCCCCATATTCTTGTGTTTCAAAACTAATTGGAGCAACAATCACCAGCAAACTGGACTATGGTAGCATGTTCTATAGGGAAGCAACTAAGCACAACCTCCAGAAACTTGATTCAGCTTTTAATCAAGTTCTCCGACGAGCTCTAGGCTGCTTAAAAACCACCCCCACCCCAGCCCTCTACTGTGAGCTTGGCGTCACATCACTTCAGAGGAGAAGAAATAATCTTCAAGCCCGTTACTTTCTAAAAAAAATGGGATCAACAAATCATATTGTTTATAAAGAATGCATTGCTACATGGAATCAAGATCTCCAGTTTAGACCAAGGTTTTCCCCTACAGTCTATAAATATTCTTGTCTGATGAGTAATGCTGGCCTTCCAGGCCTAGTTCCAACCCCAAATATAGATGACCTTTCCTCACGCTTCAACGGAATAGGTAATGTAATTAATTTAGCTCTAGATAATAGAATTAATGATTCAGGAACAATAATTTTAAAATTAGAGTGGTATAGGCTGACTCTGCAATGGACTGACTTTACTCACATATATACTGACGGATCTAAGTCGGAAATGGGTGTAGGCTGCGCTTTTGTAGTCCCGTCAACTGGTACTTCTTGCGGATTTAAGCTACCTGACAAGCTTACTGTTTTTTCTGCAGAAATGATTGCTATTTATCAAGCACTTCTTTATATTAAGTCAAACGGTATAGTTGGTAGCTTTTTGATTTGTTCTGATTCTCTATCTGTATTAAATTACTTAGCTATGAAACGAAATGATGCCAAAGAAACTGCTGCACAAATTGAAAAAATAGTTGATGACCTTCTAATACATGGTTATGATCTACAACTTACATGGGTCCCAGCACATGCAGGTATTCCTGGGAACGAGTCAGCTGACAAAATGGCAAAATGGGCTTGCAGAAATGGTGAATTGTTGGATGTAAACTTGTCCCTGAGTGAATATATTCAGGGTTATGAGGCCAAATCCGCAATTGATGAGAAAGCTGATTTCACAAGAAAGTCCACTAATACAATCTTGGATCTATATGATTTTAAGCCTCCTCCATTGGACCTAATTCACAGTGAGAGGAAAATTGCCACAACAATATTTCGAATCAGATCTGGCCATGCTAAAGTGAATTCTGTTCTCTTTAAATGGAATTTGGTTGACTCCCCAAATTGCATTGTATGTAATGTATATGAAGATGTCCGCCATGTTATAATGTCGTGTAAAAAGTATTATATCCAGCGTGAAATATTAAAAAGAAAAGTTCTAAAGCTCTTTGGTGCCTTTACTTTCCGTGCGGTGGTGGGTCATTCATCCGCCCCTCCGTGGGCTCGTAGGGTGTCTGTTTCTGCACTGGGTTGTTTTATTAGAACTTCAAGTTTATTCGATGTGCTTTAACAGTCTTGGGTCATGTTGTATCAAGTCAAATGTTTATTAATGTATTCAATATATTGTATAAGTTTAATGTGTTTCCCACGAAATTTAATGTAAATTGTAATTTACGGCTGTAAATACTATAGAATTAATTAGGGTGGTCTGACGTAGGTGGCTATACTAGTGGAAAAAATGGTTTGCCACCAATAAAGAATCTGCAAATAACGATTCTAAGTGATTCACTAATCTGAAAGTAGTCATCGTTTCTTAAAAATTCTCCATACACATTGTCTGGACAAGATTGATACGTACGTGACGGAGCTGATTCATGCTCCAAAAACGTTGGAATCAACAACAACAACAACAACAGCTAACAAGAAAAAGAAAGCCACATTTAGAAGCACTGATTAACGCTAAACAACATATCAAGTAGTTTTTTCCCGAGCTGAGCTAATTACGTTGACTTTTTCCGATTCATTTTTACCAATTCAGTCACATATTTAGTACTGGGCCAGTACTATTGCTTATTGCAAATCGTAAATTTTGGCGAGTGTTAGGTTTTGAATAAATGTTTTTTGGCTTGTAAATTTTTAAATTCAACTTATTTTTTTGCCAATTGATTAGGTATAGACGCTTTTTTTTTTTTAATCGTTCAAATTTTGTTTCTCTTAATTTTTTTGCTGGCTTCCAGGTCGTTTATTTTTATTCGATTTGTTTCGTTCACATTTCCCTTCAGAAAATATTTCCTTCCAAATTTCCTTAACGTGTTGCCTTCTAAATTTTTCTTGTACCACAGAACAAGCGAGGTGGTCACCCTACCAAAAATTTTTGTCTTTTTCGTCTAGTATTTTCGATGGCATTAAAACAATCGTTCTTGATTTTTATTTCTTTTAAAAAATTTTCAACAAAGAACTGAATAATAGAGAATATAAAAAATAATATAAAAATCAGTATAAAATAATACATCAATTCCAACAGAAAATCGCTGTCTACATCTATTCATAAAATAATACAACTATTCAAAAGTAATTAGTTGGTGTCAGAAATAAATTAGTTCAATAATGCTTATTTTGAAGCAAACATTTTACATTTTTTCCTTTTTAACACAATTCAGACCATTGTCCAGTGACGATCCAAATGGTCGACACAAGAGCGCCATATATTTCAAAATAAAGATAACGAAAAACGTCATTTACTTGTAGCATTCGGTTTTGGACATTTTCAAGTAAACCCTTTGTAAAAACTACCCTCTTATACGGGGGTTGCTTTGCCCTTCTAAATGAAATGCTGTTATTAATAACGCCCATAATCTATTTTAGTTTTTATCTGACATCTACAATTGTGTTGCGAGAGCAACACTTTGGTTTTATCCCGTTTTTTTTCTGTGCTGCCGATGTCGGCTTATTCCTGGAAACTGGTAAGGGTCTAGCTTGTAAGTTTTTACGAAAAGTGTGGACTTCAGACCGGATTGATGAATATGGCATTACATTTTTGGAAAGCTCCGCAGAAATCTTGCCTGGAGCCAAAAAGGATGGTTTTTGCTTGTCCACGAGCCAGAGCCTATGGTGTGCGAAGTGAAATGGAGTTATGTAGCCTACGTCAGGGAGGAGTATCTGAAGTTGTGCAGACAAGCTTTCGTTTCATCAAACCATGTTTCTGCTTTCGAGTGGAAAGCTCCGTTCTAGCAGGCAAGCAGGCAGGCACCAGTTTCAAGTTGATGGACTAAAATCTATAAGTGTTAAATATATGCGGCAGTTACCCGGCCCCACAGCCAATATATCTTCTTTGAGTGATAAATAGAAAAATTTACAGAAGCAAAAAAGCGGCATTTTCCCACGGGTCCGAAAGTGCTGCCGTGATTTTCGCTGGGTTTATCGTTTGTTTTTTCGGACTTGGGATTGAGGTAGAGAAATGTTATCAGATGTACCTCTTAAACTTTAAAGGTTCTGTCATTGCTAAAAAAAAATTGGAGCTTATCCTTTGCTCCTTTCTAAGTGGTGACGCTAGAAAGTTGGCCTACGGCAAAAAAAAAAATCAACTTTTGAACTAAGACAGACATAATTTTTTTTCGACGGCAATCGATAGCTCTTGATGACCTGATCAAAGTATATGTCATCCATTTTTTGATACAAAAATTCCTTCATGAGATATACTAGTTTGAAAGTTTCAAGGGGTTGATAACTTCAGTAGTAGGGTACACATTGAAACCAAAACTAAGCCGATACCAATTGTGAGACAAATAGGGGACTTGTAAGGAAAGGTCAGTTGTTAGCTCATAATCATCTTCGGCAGTGAGGGGTTTGCAAATTTTGTTACTCGGTGTACCTATTATTTGTTTCCAGTGTATTTGATGATAAGACCGAGTTGGTTCCAGTTTTAAGACATGTAGGGGATTTGTAAGTAATAATCGTCTGTTAGGTTACTATTTTACCTTTAGTGAAGAGGGGTTTGTAACTTTTGCTAGTTGGTGTGGCCTACCCATACTCACTGTAACCTAGAATTAAGTGTTTAGGCAACGGGTAGAGACGATAACATAAAACAACGAGGCAGTTTCGTAATAATTAATGGAGTGTCATCTATGGTATTTTGATCCTGAAAAGTTACGGATAGCTTTATAATACCAACTAGACTATATAAGATATTGTTCCAAGTCTTGATCCGTCACGATATCTACGATTGAAAAGGATAAAGTTCAACTGGCTGCAAAGTCATTTTAGTCCCTTCTTTCAATATTCTTTTCTTATTGTTGTTTTTTCAACGCTGAGGAATAGCCTTTGATCATGTGATTACTGATCGCGTTCTTCTTTGAACATAACGTTTTAAAAGCTTCGATAGGCTGACAACTTCAGTGTTTAACCGATAGCAAAAAAAAACAAAACCAAAGTGTTGCTCTCGCAACACTTTACTCTGCAAAGCCAGTCAAAGGGTGCCGCAACACTTCACGATGCTCAGGCAAGGTAGGTGTAGTTTAACATTGATAACGTATCGGTCTGCCATTGGTTTTTCCATGGACCTTCAGGTGTGGCTCGAATCACCAGGGCCAGAGGGTGTGATATTCCCTCCTTTGAACGACTCCTTGATCACATTATACGACTCGTCAAAATGTATTATAGATTAGTCCTTTATCATTTATACTTATCTACGGAGACAAACAAGACGCTAAAACAGAATACCTCATGTTTAAACGCGTAAATAAGAGCACTCAAATTGGTATTCGCCCCTTCTTAAGAGTGGACCACTGCTGGACAATCTTGTTTAAATTAATGACTCGTTTTAATTAATGAATTAATGAATTTACCATTAATAATTTTAAATTAAAATCAAGTAGTTGTGGGCATCAGACCATGGCTAATTGTAGAAAAAGCCAAGACAGATAATCCGAGTGAGTGAGAGGCGAATCTGGCATAAGCGCTTTTAAGAATTGTAAAAAAATGATGCCATTTCACTTGTTTATAAATAAGTAAATAATTCATCCGTCATTCTTAGGGCAGAACTAAGGTAGATAGTCATAGAACAAAGGGATGAAAGATCAGATTTATTTTGAGTTGACGCGTGACGGACAATTTCCACTGGACCTGTATGCAAACTCTGGGACTGATCAGGGGTCTTTGATCGGAAACGTCCTGCACTGTTTTTGACTCCATCTCATCATTTTTACGACCGATGGCGTGACGCAAAAATTACTGTAAAGAGCCAGAGGCACACTTTTGGAATAATTTCTTGTCTAATTTCTATTCGTTATGACTTTCAACGTTGCTCATTATTTTCGTCCCAGGCAAAAACTTACCTACCAACTTCAATGAGCTATCCCAGCCTCTTCAAAAGCAATCTTGTCCCGAGAAAAAAATTTCTTGGTAGACAGCCAAATCTTGTTCGTGCTTCTCAAGCGTTTTATCCGTCTCAGCCTTGTTCTGCAATCGAGTTTTTTAACTGTCTTGGATACACTTGCTTTGAAAGGGTCTCCTGAGGCGGAAAACACAACGAAGACTGGCTCTGACTGAATTGAGAGCGCCTGGGATGAGGATGAGGCTAAATTAACGACTTAAATGACTTAAAAAAAGTAGGGCTTGAACACAACGACCAAACAAAAACAAATAATGCACGAGCAAAAACAGGATTTTAAAGCACGAGCTACTACCAGTCCAGTCCCTTTAAACTGGTTTAATTTAAACGACTCTATTTAAATATTGATATTGGATGATAAGATAAAACAATTCTATCTATTTACATGCGAATTTGGTTTCTCGTATCTACAACTGAGGCTGGGTTTTGTCAAAATCAGCAGTTTTTTTACCGAGCGGTTTGAAAATACAGAAGTCTTCTCGGGAGAAGGAAATACAACTTAAGACTGTCTGAGAATTAATCACCAGGGACCTCAATGAGGTAAAAAATGACTTATACAACTTTGCAAAAACCGAATGAGGGAGGGGGTCATCCACCCTCACCCACCCTTCGAGCCACCCCAGTGGACATTGTGCAGGTTTCAAAGTGATGGGATTTATATTTGGTAAAAAGGCATTTGGATTTCCAATTTGGATTTTTTTTTGCTCTGCATTTTGTTGCTGTTATAATAATGATTACCCTTTAAAACAAGCTAAACTAACTGATAATTTTAGGGCAAGCCAAAACTATTTGCAAATCATCTTGGTACACTTTCATTAGTCAGACAGATGTACTTTAAAAACAAAACATGGACTTTAAACTCTTAAGGCTAATCACACTGGCAGTTTTAGATAAGACACTATAAATGACCACTGTTTAAGATCAATACTCTTCACTAAAAACACAATAAAAAAAAACTTTAAAAGGAGAAAAAAAGGGGGTCCAAGGGGTATTTGTTTAATACGTTAGATCTTACCTTTAGGAAATTTTCAAGTGAAAGGCCCCCACGTAATTGTTTTGAGTGTGATGCATAAATATTCAAACTTTATTCTTCTGCAAAATCAAGTCTTTTTATCCTTTTTGAAGGTTATGACCAAAAACATTTGTTCAAAATGTATATTCTTTTTGCTCGAATCTAATTTGACAATCAATTTCAAAAAAGAGGCTCTGATTTACCGAAAATCTCTAATTGTGTTCTTTGTATTCAAATAGAAGATGTATAGCAGATCACACTTACAAGCTTACAAGAGCAAAAAGAAACATTAAGCTTCAAAACATTTACTTTTTCTTCCTTTTTTGTTTCATTTATTTTTAATAGGGAAGGAATCATTTCAGTAACTTAACTGTCTTTGTCATTAAGGATTCTCAGGACATTAGTGGATAGTAGGATCTTGTAAATTTTTTTAGCAACGCAACAACTACCGTTATATACGTTATATACCGTTATTATAGTTAGGTAAAACAGTGTTAAAAACTAAGCGTACATAACACAGAAAAAATCACAACGTAAAAATTTAGAATTTTCTAAAAGCAAACCTTTCTATGTCACCGGGAAGTATATGAATATCCAGTCAGTCTCCCACTGGAGTTAAGTCTCATGGAGATCTTCAACAAAATACCGGACACCGGTTATGGATTGGTCATTTGTCTTCTTTGATTCTGAAACAAAACATAATAATTAATAACCACATGAATCCGTCTAATCGAAGATTCTAATATTTACATATTCTCAAGTATATCTGTAACTATTAACATTCAACTGTTATATTCAACAACAATCGGTAATATCCTTAACTATTTTTCGAAAGGTTCTGAAATTGTCTGTGCATAATTTACTTAGGATATGGCAACCCCACACCCTCAATAAAGTTTCACTTTATTACTAGACAAGTTGGATTTTTATTTCAATTGGATCGTATTTTGATCCTCTCCAAGCCAGGATCCATAAAGTTGAGTTTCATAAAATTTCGATTCTTATGACAAGTGCACAGTGTCTATCATAAGAGTATATTTGGTTCTATTTGTTTTCTTCTCAAGGGTGTGTCCAAACGTCAAATGTATGGCTCTCGAATAAAATTAACATTTTCACTGAAAGATGTATACCAAAGTAATGCCAACATAGAGCTATAATATCCCCTTCTAATTAAAAAAAAAAGTCAGTTAATTTTAGTCCTAGTTTTCAGTCAGTAGAAACTTGGTCAGTTAGTCAGTTAGTAAAAATCTGGATATAAAAAGTCAGTTAGTTAATCCTAGCTATAAAATCTAGGATCTATAAAGTTGAGTTTCATAAAATTTTGTTTCTTATGACAAGTACACACTGTCTATCATAAGAGTATATTTTGTTATATTTGTTTTCTTTTCAAGGGCATGTCCAAACGTCAAATGTATGGCTCTAGAATAAAATTAACATTTCCGCTGAAAAATTCATACCTAAAATATGTCAAAGTAGAGCTATAATATCCCTCTCTAACAGAAAAAAAAGTTATGTCAAAGTGGAGCTATAGTATCCCTCTCTAACTAAAACTCATATGGTATGAGCTCTAGCAAAATTCTAAGAATCAATAGATTGCTTCAAAAGGAAAATCAGAGGCTTAATGCCGGTTGGGATTTAAAATAAGAGATCTGAGTCACGAGGTCCTTCTAAATATCAAAATTCATTAAGATCTGATCACCCATTTGCAAGATACCTCGATTTTCACGTTTTGAAGGAATTCCGCTTTCCTCCTCCAACTCCCATCAATGTCACCGGATCTGGTCGGGATTTAAAATCAGAGTTTTAAAGCACAAGATCCTTCTATATATCAAATTTCATTAAGATCTAATCACCAGTTCCTAAGTAACAAATACCTAGTTTTTTCTAATTTTTCTAAATTAATTTCCCCCCCCCCCCAACTCCACCAAAGAGAGCGGATCCGGTCCGGTTATTTCATTCACCTATCTTGGACTTGTGCTTATTCTTTCCACCAAGTTTCATCCTGATCTCTCCGCTTTAAGCATTTTCCAAGATTTCCCCCCCCCCCCTAATAACACTGGATCCGGTTGGGATTTAAAATAAGAGATCTGGGTTTCGAGGTCCTTCTAAATATGGAATTTCAATAAGAGACGATCACTCTTTCGCAGGTTAAAAATACCTCATTTTTTTCTTTTTTTTAGAATCAACCGTCCCCCCAACTCCCCCAAAGAGAGCAGATCCTTCCGGTTATGTCAGTCTCGTATCTAGGACTTGTGCTTATTTTTTCTACCAAGTTTCATCCCGATCCCTCCGAGCTAAGCGCTTTCCAAGATTTTAGGTTCCCCCCCACTCAGCTTCCCCTTCACCGGATCTTGTCGGGATTTAAAATAAGACCTCTTAGACACGATATCCTTCCAAACATCAAATTTCATTTTTCTAATTTTTCAGAATGAACCACCCCTCACCCCCAGCTCCCCCAAAGAGAGCGTCTCCGTTCCGGTTATGTCCATCACGTATCTAGGGCTTATAATTATTTTTCCCATCAAGTTTCATTCCAATCCCTCCACTCTAAGCGTTTTCCAAGGTTTTAGGCCCCCAAACTCCCCACAATGTTACCAGATTCAGTCAGGATTTAAAATAAGAGCTCTGGGACACGATATCCTTCCAAACTTCAAATTTCATTAGATCCAATCACTCCTTCGTAAGTTAAAAATACCTCATTTTTCAGAATTAACCCTCCCCTCCCCCCAACTCCAGCGAACAGAGAAAATCCGTTCCGGTTATGTCAATCACGTATCTAGGTCTTCTGCTTATTTTTCCCACCTAGTTTTATCCCGATCCCTCCACTCTAAGCGTTTCCAAGAATTTAGGCTCCCCCCCCCAATGTCACCGAATCTGGTCAGGATTTAAAATAAGAGCTCTGAGACACAATATCCTTCGATTCCATCACCCGTTCGTAAGTTAAAAATACTCCATTTTTTCTATTTTCTTAGAATTAATCGGCCACCCCCTCCCTCCCCCAAGATGGTCAAATCGGGCCAAATGACTATTTCTAATTTAATCTGGCCCGGTCCCTGATACGCCTGCCAAATTTAATCGTCCTAGCTTATCTTGAAGTGCCTAAAGTAGCAAAACCAGGACAGACAGACCGACAGACCGACAGAATTTGCGATTGCTATATGTCACTTGGTTAATACCAAGTGCCATACAAAAAAGGGGGTCCAAGGGATATTTGTTTAATATGTTAAATCTTACCTTTAAGAAATTTTCAAGTGAAAGCCCCACCCACGTAATTGTTCTGAGTGTGATGCTTAAATATACAAACTGTACTCTCCTGCAAAATCAAGTTTTTTTTATCCTTTTTGAAGGTTATGACAAAAAATTTTTATTCAAAATGTATATTCTTTTTGCTCGAATCTAATTTAATGATCAATTTCAAAAAAGAGATTTACTGACATTTTCTGATTGTGTTCTTTGTATTCAAATAGAAGATGTATAGCAGATCACACTTACAAGCTTACAAGAGCAAAAAGAAACATTAAGCTTCAAAACATTTACTTTTTCTTCCTTTTTTGTTTCATTTATTTTTAATAGGGAAGGAATCATTTCAGTAACTTAACTGTCTTTGTCATTAAGGATTCTCAGGACATTAGTGGATAGTAGGATCTTACAATTTTTTTAGCAACGCAAGAACTACCGTTATATACGTTATAGTAAGGTATAACAGCGTTAAAAATTAAGCGTATATAACACAGAAAAAATCACAACGCAATAATTTTGAATTTTCTAAAAGCAAACCTTTCTATGGCACCGGGAAGTGCATGAATATCCAGTCAGTCTCCCACTGGAGTGAAGTCTCATGGAGATCTTCAACAAAATACCGGACACCAGTTATGGATTGGCCATTTGTCTTCTTTGATTCTGAAACAAAACATAATAATTAATAACCACATGAATCCGTCTAATCGAAGATTCTAATATTTACATATTCTCAAGTATATCTGTAACTATTAACATTCAACTGTTATATTCAACAACAATCGATAATATCCTTAACTATTTCTCGAAAGGTTAAAAGATTTCTTGTACATAATTTACTCAGGATATGGCAACCCCAAACCCTCAATAAAGTTCCACTTTATTACTAGACAAGTTGGATTTCCATTTCAATTGGATCGTATTTTGAACCTCTCCAACCCAGGATCCATAAAGTTGAGTTTCATAAAATTTCGATTCTTATGACAAGTGCACAGTGTCTATCATAAGAGTATATTTTGCTCTATTTTTTTCTTTTCAAGGGTATGTCCAAACGTCAAATGTATGACTATAGAATAAAATTAACATTTTCACTGAAAGATGCATACCAAAGTAATGCCAACGTAGAGCTATAGTATACCCTTCTAATTAAAAAAAGTCAGTTAATTTTTAGTCCTAGCTTTCAGTCAGTTAGTAAAAACTTGGTCAGTTAGTCAGTTAGTAAAAATCTGGATGTAAAAAGTCAATTAGTTAATCCTAGCTTTAAAACCTAGGATCCATAAAGTTGAGTTTCATAAAATCTCGTTTCTTATGACAAGTACACACTGTCTATCATAAGAGTATATTTTGTTCTATTTGTTTTCTTTTCATGGGCATGTCCAAACGTCAACTGTATGGCTCTAGAATAAAATTAACATTTCCGCTGAAAGATTCATACCAAAGTTATGTCAAATTAGAGCTATAGTATCCCTCTCTAACAGAAAAAAAAAGTTATGTCAAAGTAGAGCTACAGTATCCCTCTCTAACTAAAACTCATATGGTATGAGCTCTAGCAAAATTCTAAGAATCAATAGATTGCTTTAAAAGGAAAATCAGAGGCTTAATGCCGGTCGGAATTTAAAATAAGAGATCTGAGTCACGAGGTCCTTCTAAATATCAAAATTCATTAAGATCTGATCACCCATTTGCAAGATACCTCGATTTTCACATTTTGAAGGAATTCCGATTTCCCCCTCCAACTCCCATCAATGTCACCGGATCTGGTCGGGATTTAAAATGAGAGTTCCAAAGCACAAGATCCTTCTATATATCAAATTTCATTAAGATCTAATCACCCGTTCCTAAGTAACAAATACCTAATTTTTTCTAATTTTTCCAAATTACTTCCCCCCCCCCAACTCCACCAAAGAGAGCGGATCCGGTCCGGTTATGGTAGTCACCTATCTTGGACTTGTGCTTATTCTTTCCACCAAGTTCCATCCTGATCTCTCCGCTTTAAGCGTTTTCCAAGATTTCCACCCCCCACCCCCCCCTAATAACACTGGATCCGGTCGGGATTTAAAATAAGAGATCTGAGTTTCGAGGTCCTTCTAAATATGGAATTTCATTAAGATACGATCAATCTTTCGTAGGTTCAAAATACCTCATTTTTTTTCTTTTTTAAGAATTAACACCCCCCCCCAACTCCCCCAAAGAGAGCAGATCCTTCCGGTTATGTCAGTCTCGTATCTAGGACTTGTGCTTATTTTTTCTACCAAGTTGCATCTCGATCCCTCCGCGCTAAGCGCTTTCCAAGATTTTAGGTTCCGCCCCCCCACTCAACTTCCCCTTCACCGGATCTTGTCGGGATTTAAAATAAGACCTCTAAGACACGATATCCTTCCAAACATCAAATTATATTTCTCTAATTTTTCAGAATGAGCCCCCCCCCCTCACCCCCAGCTCTCCCAAAGAGAGCGTATCCGTTCCAGTTATGTCCATCACGTATCTAGGGCTTATAATTATTTTTCCCATCAAGTTTCATTCCAATCCCTCCACTCTAAGCGTTTTCCAAGGTTTTAGGCCCCCCAACTCCCCCCAATGTTACCAGATTCAGTCAGGATTTAAAATAAGAGCTCTGAGACACGATATCCTTCCAAACTTCAAATTTCATTAAGATCCAATCACTCCTTCGTAAGTTAAAAATACCTCAATTTTCAGAATTAACCCTCCCCTCCCCCCAACTCCACCGAACAGAGCAAATGCGTTCCAGTTATGTCAATCACGTATCTAGGACTTCTGCTTATTTTTCCCACCAAGTTTCATCCCGATCCCTCCACTCTAAGCGTTTCCGAGATTTTAGGCTCCCCCCCCCCAATGTCACCGAATCTGGTCGGGATTTAAAATAAGAGCTCTGACACAAAATATCCTTACAAACATCAAATTTCATTAAGATTCTATCACCCGTTCGTAAGTTAAAAATACTCCACTTTTTCCGAATTAATCAGCCACCCCCTCCTCCCCCACCCCCTCCTCCCCCAGCCCCTCTAGATGGTCGAATCGTGACAAACGAGTACTTCTAATTTAATCTGGTCTGGTCCCTGATACGCCTGCCAAATTTAATCGTCCTAGCTTATCTGGAAGTGCCTAAAGTAACAAAACCAGGACAGACGGACAGACAGACCGACAGAATTTGCGATTGCTATATGTCACTTGGTTAATACCAAGTGCCATAAAAAATGGGGGTCCAAGGGATATTTGTTTAATACGTTAAATCTTACCTTTAAGAAATTTTCAAGTGAAAGCCCCACCCACGTAATTGTTCTGAGTGTGATGCTTAAATATACAAACTGTACTCTCCTGCAAAATCAAGTTTTTTTTATCCTTTTTGAAGGTTATGACAAAAAATTTTTGTTCAAAATGTATATTCTTTTTGCTCGAATCTAATTTGATGATCAATTTCAAAAAAGAGATTTACTGACATTTTCTGATTGTGTTCTTTGTATTCAAATAGAAGATGCATAGCAGATCACACTTACAAGCTTACAAGAGCAAAAAGAAACATTAAGCTTCAAAAAAATTATTTTTAATAGGGAAGGAATCATTTTAGTAACTTAACTGGCTTTGTCATTAAGGATTCTCAGGAGTGGATAGTAGGATCTTGCAAATTTTTCGAGCAACACAACAACTACCGTTAAATACGTTATAGTTAGGTAAAACAGCGTTAAAAACTAGGCGTACTTAATATAGAAAATATCACGACGTAATAATTTTGAATTTTCTAAAAGCAACCTTTCTATGTCACCGGGAAATATATGAATATCCAGTCAGTCTCCCACTGGAGTTAAGTCTCATGGAGATCTTAAACAAAATACCGGACACCAGTTATGGATTGGTCATTTGTCTTCTTTGATTCTGAAACAAAACATAATAATTAATAACCACATGAATCCGTCTAATCGAAGATTTTAATATTTCTATATTCTCAAGTATATCTGTAACTATTAACATTCAATTGTTATATTCAACAACAATGGATAATATCCTTAATTATTTATTGAAAGGTTAAAAGATTTCTTGTACATAATTTACTCAGGATATGGCAACCCCAAACCCTCAATAAAGTTCCACTTTATTACTAGACAAGTTTGATTTTTATTTCAGTTGGGTCGCATTTTAAACCTCTCCAAGCTAGGATCCATAAAGTTGAGTTTCATAAAATTTCGATTCTTATGACAAGTGCACAGTATCTATCATAAGAGTATATTTGGTTCTATTTGTTTTCTTTTCAAGGGTATGTCCAAACGTCAAATGTATGGCTCTAGAATAAAATTAACATTTTCACTGAAAGATGCATACCAAAGTAATGCCAACGTAGAGCAATAGTACCCCCTTTTAATTATAAAAAAAGTCAGTTAATTTTGGTAAAAAAAAATGTCAAAAATACAGATCATTAATAAACAGCATCGATCCCCTACCCCTGTTCAAAATTGTTTCTCATGTTTTCAGTGTTGTAGCATCTGCTGCAAACCAGTGAAGACCAGACTTTTTATTTAACATATTCAATACTATAGTTAAACCTCTAGGCAAACTTCAAAGCTCACACTTCTTTCCCCAGGAACTGTTGAAGTTCAACACATCCCCAAAGGCTTAGTTACTGAACTTTTCAACTATACTGAACAAAATAATAATCTCAAAGTTTTGATCGGACGATAGGAGATATGAATTGGGAAATTTCTCCCGACGTTAGAAGGTCTATCGTTTCCCAATTGCAACATGTTTTCCACGAAAATAATGATTTGGTGTGCCTGCTCAGAACAGCAATCGATTTGATGCCTAATGATGCGCATAAAATTGTTGTTTCCGCTGACAAAATACCTATTGGCGAGCATATGCGTAGTAGATCCGGCAAAAGTTGAAATCACTGATAAAAGTACATAGTAAAACTTAAAGCGTTTGGGTCAGTGGGATGCTGGATGTACTTAGTGGAATAGCAAAAACGAGGATGCCACACGCACATATTTTAAACTGGCTACATGATAAAATTACTTCTAATGAAATTGACGATTTTATTTCCTCTGAAATACCTGATGAAAAGTTTCGATAAGGACTTTTATGATAGTTTGGTAAAAATATGATACATGGACCTTGCGGTGCACTGAATGAAAAATCACCATGCATGGCCAAAGGAAGGTGCACAAAGCAATATCCTAGACTTTTAGTACCCAACACAATTACCGGCAACGATGGTTACCCACTATATAGAAGAAGATCTAATGAAGAAGGCGGTAAAACAGCAAGCTGGAGTCATTCAACATTGAATTATCTGATACCGCTATAATGGCATAGCTTCTTCTCCCCGTTTGACCTTCTTTCTTTTTCCAACCATTCTTAACACTAAATACAGCACCAAAAAAGGGTTGAAGGGGAACCAAAAATTGCAAATCACCTACCTTAAAAAGCTTTATCTAAGCTTTAAACATAACCACGGCAAACAGCTTTAATCAATCTCAGTCCAGCACTACCGTTATAAAAGCTTCAATTTTTCTTTTTCTTTTTATCAATTTGTCATAGAAAATTCACTAAAATTTTTAATCTTCCAGTCAATCTTGGCTAATAAATGAACAAAAAATACATCAAGGCAGGTACGGACGCTTGTTAGGCTATTATTAGCCGGTCGAAATCATTCTGGTAATATTTTGTAACAACAGAATAAATTTAGTATGTAATTGATTCAGACTATAGTCCTATTACCACGCTTGTTCAAAAACTGGGTATTAATTCTTTTTTTTGAGAATGAATTGGTCTTAACAGGTCAGAGTATCTTGAGTTACAAATCTCGAAGGATGGCTGAAGGTCAAGTGGTAGCTTCTTAAGCTCTCTTATGGTAATTACCCCCTATGAGGATAGACATTTAGTTTAATAATAAATATAAAGTTGTCAACTTATGAAGCCGTCGGCAGTCTCTTATTCCTCAAATAATACTCCCCCTTTGAGTTATGATCTTCCTTATCTCTATGATTCTTCTATGAACTCTTCTAGTAATTTTTCTATACAAATGACATTAAATAAATCTGACCCATAAAACCTATTGTTAAAAGCATGTAAGCAGTTATTTTATCATATTTCGATATTGCTGCTTTTATTTTAGATTCAAAAGCCAAATTACATGCTTGGGCTTTTGTTCTCAAGGTACATGCCAATCCTTGTGAGGGCTTGCAACATGTGGGAGGTAAGACCATCTTTCCACCCCCAGGGTCCCAATGATCCTCCTGTACAAACATGTCTGATTTAGTGAAGAATGGGATAAATCTATACTGCTCGAGTTCATCTGGATAGTATATACCACAACAGTTCAGACCTTTGTGGATGTCATCAGCGAATTTTGTGTGATTAAATAGCCTATTTAGGAAATGATCTTTCCCATAATTTATTATAGAGCTATCATAGGCGATTTGGAAAATTATTTCTCTAGCTTCTTTACTTGCGTTTGTGTCTGTGAGAATAAACACAAATAAAACATTGAATAAACAAATTAATGCTGAACTAAGGATTACCGAACCTTTTCGATGCTCATTATCGATGTTTTGAAGCTGAAGTACTGCAAAACTGACCCACAACGGGAACCATAGTAGCAGGCATAGATAAATAATACTAAGCGGCTGTCCATACAACATACAAACTAATCTGACACTTATAATCATCGGAGGCAGTAAACTGCATACGAACATTAAAATTTTCAAGTTTTTAACAGTATTGAAATTCATGTTCGAATTAGCGTAGTTGAATTTAACTACGCGTTGAGTAATTAAAATCAAACAAAAAACAAAACTAATTTTAAAAATTTCAGGTATATCATAGTTTGAGATAAAAAATTTAAATTATTGCTCAGACACCATAAACACTTTTGCAGTTTACATAATACATAAAAAAATACCAGAAAGTTGTGTTTTTTGTTAGGTTCTTACTACTCGACGCATGAAGTTTAACACCTACTTTTTCAATCTTACCTATGCTAAAGAAATTATATCCCTGAAATAAAACATAGAACAAAACTACAGCACAAGCAGAGAAAATGAAAAAATGTGCATAGACCGGTTCAAAAGAAGGCTTACTAGAACTTTTTCCTTGACCTATCTGCAGTAGAAGCATTACTGTGAGTTCAACTTTTCTAATACAAAGGGAAAATGATAAATTGGCTTTTCTTGATTTTGTTGCATCAAAATCAACTAAAATTGAATCTCGAGACAGAAAACGGGTGTCTTCAAATTAAATATAAAAATAATTTTTTCAATTCAAAGTAAGAAGCAACATTAAAATTTAAAACGAACAGAAATTATTACGTATATAAGGTGGTTCCACCCCTAAATACCCCACTCTTTACGCTAAAGTTTGAATTGTGTTCCAATTCTTTCAGAACAGCCCCTGAATCACAAAGGTCGTTTCACTAAAATAAATAGCTCTTTTGAAAGTCCTAAAAAAATTTAGCGTAAAGAGCAAGATATTGACGAGGAGATGAACTTCCTCATATCTTCTATCTTCTATCTATATATCTAAACATAAGCTGTGTGTCCGTCTGTTACACCATCTTCTATAAACAAAGGAAAAAAACTAAAAAATAAAGAAGAAAAGGAAAACTATAAAAAAGGAGAAAGAACTGAAAAAAAACTAAAAAGGAAAAAAACTAAAAAAAACTAAAAAAAATACTAAGAAAAACTAAGAAAAAGCTAAAAAATTGAAAAAAGAAAAAACTAAAAGAAAACTAAAAAAAGGAGAAAGAACTGAAAAAAAACTAAAAAGGAAAAAAACTAAAAAAAACTAAAAAAAATACAAGAAAAACTAAGAAAAAGCTAAAAAATTGAAAAAAGAAAAAACTAAAAGAAAACTAAAAAAAGGAATATATATATCTATCTATATAAAAATAAGTTGTTTGTGTGTTATGTCTGTTACACTATGTCTGTTACGCCAGATTATGAAAAATAAAGAAGGAAAAGAAAACAAACTAAAATGTAAAAACTGGGAATTGCATAAATATTTCGAAATATTTTGAAAATAGATTAAAGTAATTCGAAAACATTAAAACAGATACTTAAAATTTGAGGTTTATTATAAATTGTTGAGCTTTAGCAAGCTTGGAACGTAAAGAGTAATTTTTAGTATAGATCTTAAAATGACAGAAGAAACAGCCGAGGAAGCTGCTCAAATAGTTAATTCAAAGAGAAATTTTAGTATAAATCCTACAATGGCAGAAGAAACAGCCGAGGAATCTGCTCAAAGGGCTAATGCCAAAAGGCTTGCGGCTAAAGAACGCAAAACCGCGCTCTAGAATAAAATTAACATTTTCACTGAAAGATGCATACCAAAGTAATGCCAACGTAGAGCTATAGTACCCCCTTTTAATTATAAAAAAAGTCAGTTAATTTTGGTAAAAAAAATGTCAAAAATACAGATCATTAATAAACAGCATCGATCCCTTACCCCTGTTCAAAATTGTTTCTCATGTTTTCAGTGTTGTAGCATCTGCTGCAAACCAGTGAAGACCAGACTTTTTATTTAACATATTCAATACTATAGTTAAACTTCTAGGCAAACTTCAAAGCTCACGCTTCTTTCCCCAGGAACTGTTGAAGTTCAACACATCCCCAAAGGCTTAGTTACTGAACTTTTCAACTATACTGAACAAAATAATAATCTCAAAGTTTCTGACTTTCTCTATCAGCAGCAAGTTTTTTGGCATAGACTCTTTGAGCATCTTCCTCGGCTGTTGCCATTGTAAGTTCATCAGTCATTTTAAAGTTAAACATTAATAGATTTCTACGTGAACATATATGTCTTAAATATCTTTAATGACGTCACCGTCATAGCAAAAATGACGACAACTAACTTCATGACGTCAGTCGACACAGAAACATGACGTCACCTGACAGACAGACAACTTATTTTTATATATATACTAGCTGTTGGGGTGGCGCTTCGTGCCACCCCAACACCTAGTTGGTGGGGCGCTTCGCGCCCCCCCAAGCCCCCCCGCGCGCGTAAGTCGTTACGCGCCATATTAGTTACGCGCCATTGTAGTTGTGTCCCTGTGTCCCACCTGTGAATAGAGATAGATATAAATATATGTTTTTAACTACGTAAAACATGCGAATATACAACATTCTTCGCTGTCCCATTGTCTGTGCATATAAATAGATTGTCAGGTTTACTGACTCTTGAACATGCAACATATAATTGTCCATGGGAAAAACAATCCGTATTCAGATCTATACCTCATTATTCTAATGATGTGTCCCTGTGTCCCGGTCGTCATTTATATTCCCTGTGTCCCGGTCGTCATTTGTGTCCCGGTGTCCCAGTTTGTAATTTCTCTTTGAGTGTCCCGGTCGTCATTTATATTCCCTGTGTCCCGGTGTCCCGGTCGTCATTTGTGTCCCGGTATGTAATTTCTATTCGAACAATCCCTGTGTCCCGGTCGTCATTTATATATCCCGCCTGTGCCCCCGGCGTCCCCGTTGTAGTTGTGTCCCTGTGTCCCGGTCGTCATTTATATTCCTAATTTCATGACGTCAGTCAACACAGAAACATGACGTCACCTGATCCAAAGACAGACAGACAACTTATTTTTATATATATAGATGTCCCGGTCGTCATTTGTGTCCCGGTGTCCCAGTTTGTAATTTCTCTTTGAGTGTCCCGGTCGTCATTTATATTCCCTGTGTCCCGGTCGTCATTTGTGTCCCGGTGTCCCGGTCTGTAATTTCTATTCGAACAATCCCTGTGTCCCGGTCGTCATTTATATATCCCGCCTGTGCCCCCGGCGTCCCCGTTGTAGTTGTGTCCCTGTGTCCCGGTCGTCATTTATATTCCTAATTTCATGACGTCAGTCAACACAGTCACCTGATCCACAGACAGACAGACAGACAACTTATTTATATATATATATATATATATATATATATATATATATATATATATATATATATATATATATATATATATATATATATATATATATATATATATATATATATATATATATATATATATATATATATATATATATATATATATATATATATATATATATATATATATATATATATATATATATATATATATAATTAATTATAATCTATTTATCTTCTATATAGATAAAAATAAGCTGTATGTCCGTCTGTTACACTATCTATATATAGATAGTGTAAATTTAACCTAAAGCTGAAATTTTATCCCAACTCCTTAATAATGAGCTCTGAATCACAAAGGTCGTAGAATAAATAGTTGATATTACTAAAAATACTTTAGCGTAAAGAGTGAGGTATAACGAGGAAGTAAACCCCTCATATGCGTAATAATTTTTGTTCGTTTTAAGTTTTAATGCTGCTCCTTACTTTCAGTAGAAAAAACTCTTCATATTTATTTTTTCATTGTTTATTAAATAATGCTAGAAAATCCTGGGCCCCCTTTATTGAAATTCTCTTCCCCCATGACAAGTTTCTCCATGGAAATATCCTCCCACATAACTCCCCCCTCAAATCCCCCCCTAAACAAAAAAAAATCCCCCTGAAAACGCCTGTACACTTCCCAGTAACCATTACTATATGTAAACACAGGCCAAAGTTTGTAACTTGCAGCCCCTCCCACAGGGACTGCGGGGGAGTAAGTCGTACCTAAAGACATAGTTATTAGGTTTTTCGATAATGGTGAATAAAATGGCTATCTCAGAATTTTGACCCGGCAACTTTTGGGTAAAAATGAGCGTGGGAGGGGGCCTAGGTGCCCTCCAATTTTTTTGGTCACTTAAATAGGGCATTAGAACTTTTAATTTTCGTTAAAGTGAGCCCTCTGGCGACATTCTAGGACCACTCAGTCGATACGGTCACTCCTGGGAAAAAACAAAAAAACAAATAAACATGCATCCGTGATCTGTCTTCTGGCAACAAATGCGAAATTCCACATTTTTGTAGATAGGAGCTTGAAACTTCTACAACAAGGTTCTCTGATGCGCTGAATCTGATGGTGTGAATTAAGATTCACACCATCAGATTGTGTGACTTTTAGGGGGTGTTTCCCCCTATTTTCTGAAATGAGGCAAATGGTCTCAGGCTCGTAACTTTTGATGGGCTTAACTCATCTTGTTGAAACTTATATATTTAAAATCAGCAATAAAATGCGATTCTTTTGATGTAACTATTGGTATCAAAATTTTATTTTTTCAAGCTTCGGTTACTATTGAGTCGGGTCGTTCCTTACTACAGTTCGTTGCCACGAAGTGTTTGATTTATGACCTTAACCGCATCCTGAAGCACATCTTTCAATTCTGGTGCTATCAATGAACTAAGAAGCGTCCAAAGTATTTTTACATGCCAGGACTGTAAGGTCCCGTCGGTCGCAAAAGGGTTCAGCTGACTAATTCGGAATAACATGCACTTCGTTCACAATCATACAATGGCTAAATGAAAATAACACAAAATGTTTATATAGTTTCTTGGAAATAACACTTAGAAATTTTCTTGATAATATTTATCAGGATTATTTCGGTTTTAAGAGATTGACAAAAATAAATCTAAATTTTTTATAAATTTTTATAACATCTTCTGGTTCATAGTAAATTTATGCAAGATATTATAATGATCGGAATAGAAATGCTGGTATAAACAGTCTTTCCGAACCAGAAAATTTTATGATATGTTTATCTGCGATGATTCTTATTTTTCTTTATAACAATATTTTTACAAGTTAAAAATTTTTTTTGTTAAATTATGTTTTTATCACTTGCGACCCCAAATGGGGTCGCGACCCATAGTTTAAGAAGCCCTGCTCTAAATGATAGCAGTGACTGGGGTGTCAATGTTAATGTTTACATCCAAGACTTCCATTTAGATGTTTTGATGCCTTCCAACTGCCACATTCTACGGCTGCCCATAGTGGCCTGATGCTACATTAAACTAGAACCAAAGTTAAATTGAAATCAAGTTGTCTGCAAATCTATTCCTTTGTCATGAATTCCGATATGTATTTAATTATCTTCAAGACTTATATTTGGTGGTTTGGATTTTTACCACTTCTTATGGCCAACCGTTGTGGCCTGATGAGGCATTTAACTAGAACCATAGTTACATTGAAGCCAGGTTGCCAACAAGTTTATTCCCATAGTCACAAAGTGACTTGTTAAATTAATAAATTATCTATAAGACTTACATTTTGAGGTGCTGATGCTTACCACTTACTACCTCCTGTGGCCACCCATGTGACCTAATTCTGCATCAAACTAGAATTATAATAAAATTGAAGTCAAGTTGTCAGCAAATCTATTCTCTTTGCCAAAAAATTATTATTGCAATTAATTATCATTAATATTTGTTTGTCTGTCGTCATGTTTGTTTGTCGACTGACGTCATTATAAGGATTGAGCTGTATATCGTCATGAAGTTGTCTGACGTCATGAAGTTAATTGTCGTCATTTTTGCTATGAAGGTGACGTCGTTAACGGTATTTAAGATATTTGTTCACGGAAAAATGTTTAATTGTAAAATGACTGAAGAACCTACAATGGCAAACAGCCGAGGAAGCTGCTCAAAGAGTTTATGCCAAAAAACTTGCTCCTGATAGAGAAAGTAAGAAAAGAAAGCGTTCCGAGGAATCACAAGAACAGCAAGAAAACAGGCTTGCAGCTGATAGAGAAAGTAAGAAAAGAAAGCGTGCCGGGGAATCACAAGAACAGCAAGAAAACAGGCTTGCGGCTAAAGAACGCAAAACCGCGCAGTTAGATGAAAATCCACCTGGACAGCGGGAGTCAAAACATATCAAAACTGAAAATGACAGCGATGATGATTGGGTTTGGGATTTTGACTTGGATAAGGTCATCAATGCCTATCAGATATAAGTTAAAAAAAACAAAGGTTCGTCGATATGTAGTTCATAGTGACGCTGAAAAATAAAGAAGAAAAAGAAAACTGAAAAAAGAAAAAAGGTAAAAAACTAAAAAAAACTAAAAAGAAAAAACACTCAAAGAGAAATTACAGACCGGGACACAAATGACGACCGAGACAGAGGGAATATAAGTGACGACCGGGAACCTCAAAGAGAAATTACAGACTGGGACACCCGGACACAAATCACGACCGGGACAAAGGGAATATAAATGACGACCGGGACACAGGGACACAACTACAACGGGGACGCCGGGGGCACAGGCGGGATACGACCTATAATTTTTATATCATAATTATATATATATATATATATATATATATATATATATATATATATATATATATATATATATATATATATATATATATATATATATATATATATACATATATATATATATATATATATATATATATATATATATATTTATATATACTAGCTGTTGGGGTGGCGCTTCGCGCCACCCCAACACCTTGTTGGTGGGGGCGCTTCGCGCCCCCCCCCAAGCCCCCCCGCGCGCGTAAGTCGTTACGCGCCATAATAGTTACGCGCCATTGTAGTTGTGTCCCTATGTCCCACCTGTGAATATAGATATATATATATATATATATATATATATATATATATATATATATATATATATATATATATATATATGGTTTTAACTACGTAAAACTTGCGAATATACAACATTCTTTGCTGTCCCATTGTCTTTGCATATAAATAGATTGTCAGGTTTACCGACTCTTGAACATGCAACATATAATGGTCCATGGGAAAACAATCTGTATTCAGATCTATACCTCATGATTCTAATGATTGCCCTTGAGCTTTGTTGATGGTGATTGCTAATCGACCATTCCCTGTCCCGGTGTCCCGGTCGTCATTTACATCCCCCTGTTTCCCCCGGTGTCCCCGTTGTAGTTGTGTCCCTGTGTCCCGGTTGTCATTTATATTCCCTGTGTCCCGGTCGTCATTTGTATCCCGGTGTCCCGGTCTGTATATACATTCGTTTTTTATTTTTGTTTTTCTCCTTTATTTTTTTCCTTTTTTTTCTTTTTTAGCTTATTTAGATTTTTAGATTTTTTAGTTTTTTTATTAGTTTTTAGTTTTTTTTTCTTTTTAGTTTTTTTGTCCCGGTCGTCATTTATATCCCCCTGTTTCCCCCGGTGTCCCCGTTGTAGTTGTGTCCCTGTGTCCCGGTCGTCATTTATATTCCCTGTGTCCCGGTCGTCATTTGTATCCCGGTGTACCGGTCTGTATATACATTCGTTTTTTAGTTTTGTTTTTCTCCTTTATTTTTTTCCTTTTTTTTTCTTTTTTAGTTTATTTAGATTTTTAGATTTTTTAGTTTTTTTATTAGTTTTTAGTTTTTTTTTTCTTTTTAGTTTTTTTGTAGTTTTTACCTTCTTTTTAGTTTTGTTAATTTTTTTTTTTACTTATGTCCTGGTCGTCATTTATACTCCCTGTGTCCCGGTGCTTTGTTGATTGCTAATCGAACATTCCTTTTGTCCTGGTCGCTTTCTCTTTGAGTGTCGTCATTTATTTTTTTCTTTTTTAGTTCTTTTAGTTTTTACCTTTTTTAGTTTTTTTTAGTTTTTTAGGTGAAAATTTTTTTTAGTTTTTTCCTTTTTTTCTTTTTAGTTTTTTATTGGTTTTTACCTTTATGTTAGCTTATTTTTCAGTTTTTTCCTTTTTTTTTAGTTTTTTTTTATTTTTTATTTTTTTAGTTTTTTACCTTTTTTTAGTTTTTTTAGTTTTTTTAGTTTTTTAGCTTTTTTACTTTTTTTATTAGTTTTTAGTTTTTTTGTAGTTTTTGCCTTTTTTTAGTTTTTTCAGTTTTTTTTAGTTTTTTATTGGTTTTTACCTTTATTTTAGCTTATTTTTCAGTTTTTTCCTTTTTTTTTAGTTTTTTTTAGTTTTTAGTTTTTTTAGTTTTTTACCTTTTTTTAGTTTTTTTTGTTTTTTTTAGTTTTTTAGCTTTTTTATTTTTTTTTATTAGTTTTTAGTTTTTTTTGTAGTTTTTGCCTTTTTTTTAGTTTTTTTAGTTTTTTAGCTTTTTTATTAGTTTTTTTTTTTGTAGTTTTTGCCTTTTTTTAGTTTTTTTAGTTTTTTAGCTTTTTTATTTTTTTATTAGTTTTTAGTTTTTTTTGTAGTTTTTGCCTTTTTTTAGTTTTTTCAGTTTTGACGTCACCTGATCCAGTTTTTTCAGGTGACGTCACCTGATCCACGATCCACAGATCCACAGACAACTTATTTTTATATATATAGATAGTTTTTTTTTTTTACTTATGTCCTGGTCGTCATTTATACTCCCTGTGTCCCGGTGCTTTGTTGATTGCTAATCGAACATTCCTTTTGTCCTGGTCGCTTTCTCTTTGAGTTTCGTCATTTATTTTTTTCTTTTTTAGTTCTTTTAGTTTTTACCTTTTTTAGTTTTTTTTAGTTTTTTTTTTTAGTTTTTTATTGGTTTTTACCTTTATTTTAGCTTATTTTTCAGTTTTTTCCTTTTTTTTAGTTTTTTTTAGTTTTTAGTTTTTTTAGTTTTTTACCTTTTTTTAGTTTTTTTAGTTTTTTTAGTTTTTTAGCTTTTTTATTTTTTTTATTAGTTTTTAGTTTTTTTTGTAGTTTTTGCCTTTTTTTAGTTTTTTTAGTTTTTTAGCTTTTTTATTAGTTTTTAGTTTTTTTTTGTAGTTTTTGCCTTTTTTTAGTTTTTTTTAGTTTTTTAGCTTTTTTATTTTTTTTTATTAGTTTTTATTTTTTTTTTGTAGTTTTTGCCTTTTTTTAGTTTTTTCAGTTTTGACGTCACCTGATCCAGTTTTTTCAGGTGACGTCACCTGATCCATCCACAGACAGACAGACAACTTATTTTTATATATATAGAAGATATATATATATATATATATATATATATATATATATATATATATATATATATATATAATATAAATAAACAATATTATAATAAATTAATACAAAACGTTAAGAAAAAGTGATAAAATAATTAAAGATAAAAAGGGTAAAAACTACTCATAAAAACCAAAAAAAAATTAACTCAGGCGATAGTTTACTGAGCTTGATTGTTGGCTTTATCATTCAGTATCCTTAGAGCCTTTTGGCAGTTTAATCCAATTATCAGTTTTACACTCTTTACACTAGATTTATCCTTCTCTACAATTTCCACAACTCTATCACCATCAACAATTACTTTGCCAGATTTCTCCATCAGGTTTTCTTCAATCAAAATAGAACCACCACTAACACCATCTACTTGCATCATCTACATGATTTTTGTGAGGTTTATCCTTTGTCCTGTTTAAGCTTTTTTCTTTTACCTTTTTCTTGAGGCGCTTTATCAAGTGTTTCTGTGTCATTTAAAATTGATATTTGCTCACTACTTGGCATTTCCACATTGTTTTGTACAACCTGCACTGGTGAGCCAACACTACTTGGATTCACAATTGGAGAATATTTGTGTGAAATCTGGTCATGTATTTGTGCTGGGAGCGTTGAGTCTGAGATGGGTGAATTTGTGACATCAGACTTTGTTGTGAAGTCCCTACACTCAAAGCAACAGAGGCAGGAGATAGTGGCGAAGGCCCTGGAGACTACATTGGGGCATAAAAGCTCACGTGCTGCATTATCTAAAAGTTCAAGATAAATATTTCAAAATAAAATAAAGAAAAGAATAACAACATATAATTAGCTACATTTGACATTGCACTACGCGATTTTGGGGTGCCTCAGGTAATTGATGATGCTTCTGTAAGGCAATCTTTCTTCTTAAAGCGTCAGTTTTAACAACTTTAAAAACTTTGCCTACAAAATGCTGCCTTTTCTATGAAAAACCAGCTTGTCATTATCTATACTCTTTAAACACTGGAAAAAATGCTGTATTTAAGCAGCATTAGATTTAGAACATACCTTTAATATAAAACAAAATATGTTACTAATGGTTTTGACACAAAACGGCATATTTTCTGAAATGGACAGAAAATACATGTTACAAATTATCCCCGTCCTTCTCTAACTTAATTATATTTTTTTGAAGATATTGTCACATATTGATAGATCTGTATGTCTGAAGGTGGTGATTTCGAAGAAGCCCTTGTAGTCTAACTAACAAAACAACCAAAGATGTCATAACTAAATAAAGCAAATCAACAATTAATTTCTAATCCACAAAATTTAAAAAAAAAGAATCCAGCATTAAAGAACAAAATACAGTGTAGTAAATAAACGATTAAGAGTCCAATTTCAAATTATCTTAGAAGATAGGTTATAGTATGCCAAGTCAAATTATTTGAAAGTTTGCTAAACTAAAATGCAATTAAGTATTGAGCTTTCCAAGGCTTGTAGTAGCAAAAAAAAAAGAATATTTGCAAAGATGGTAGATACATTCCCATAGGAAGGTAGATCTTTCTTCGCTGTTCTATGGGAAGGTCACCTCCCACCCGTCAGATGTAAAAAAAAACACCCTATTTGGCAATTCATAAAAAAAAGCGAAAAATAGACAAATTGCCCCCCCCCAAATTTAATACGTTTTGTTCCTTAAACCAAACATTTAACTTGGTCGAATTGGCGCCATTAGCTGTAATACAAGGATGGTTGTTCATACAAAGATGGTTTTTTCATAGAAGGATAGTTGTTTACACAAAGATGGTTTCAAGCAGTTCGTGGTAACGAACTGTAGTAAGGAGTGATCCGGCTCAATAGTACGAAACTCTAAAAAACTAAATTTTGACCGTGATCAGTCTTCTGGCAAAAAATATGAAATTCCACAATTTTGTAGATAGGAGCTTGAAACTTCTGCAGTAGGGTTTTCTGATACGCTGAATGTGATTCGTTAAGATTCTATGACTTTTAGAGGGTGTTTCACCCTATTTTTCAAAACAAGGCCAATTTTCTCAGGCTCGTAACTTTTTATATGTAAGACTAATTTTGATGAAACTTATATATTTAAAACCTGCATAAAAATCCAATTCTTTTGATGTATCTATTAGTATTAAAATCCCATTTTTAAAAGTTTCGTTTACTATTGAGCCGGGTCGCTCCTTACTACAGTTCGTTAACACCAGCTGTTTGATTACATTTGAGGTTTTGGCATTTCTTTAAAAGGTTAATTTTATCCCAGAGTACGCTGAAAAATCAGAACCACTGGAATACAGTTAAAACTTCTTTGAGTAAAGCTTAAATGAAAATTAAAAAAAAAATCAGACAAAATGTTCCCCAGAAAGTGCCATTATACCAGAGATGGGCTGTACAACCGTAATAGTAACAAAAGGATTTTTCCGAATTGTTCATGAGGATAAGCCATGCGCATCAGTGTTAGTGGTTGAAGCTTAACGACAACCAATAAATGCAAAGTCACTTTTCTTCCGTACTTAATAGAAGAGATATGACACTACAGTATTCATCAGACACATTTCTGTCTTTGAATTGAAAACATCTGAACACTATTTAATAACATATAGAACAAAAACAAGTTGGCACACAAACCAAGTTTGACTATGAATATGATTAAACAAAATGGGGAAAAATCCTGTGAATTGGAAATAGGCCAAACTTGGACAAAACATGCTGGCAATCCTGTAACCTTTGAGATGGATTTACCATGTATGTCGTTCAGACAGTCTGTCGTTCTGTCTTTTGGATCTGTTCCTGTCACGGTTGAACCAGCTGGTATTGATCCTGTAATTTTTGAGATGGCTTTACCGAGTGTGTTGTTCAGACAGTTTGTCGTTCTGTCTTTTGGATCTGTTTCTGTCACGACTGAACCAGCAGGCGTTGATGTCAGGACTCAGGAGACAGGATCACAACAATTTAACTTTCGACCATTTGGATCAAATGTGGACAAATGCAAGATCTTTGAGAAAGAACGAAAGAGGCTCAGTCGGACATCCTGGGCCTTTGCAGCAGAGCTGAATGATCGTGACAAGGAGAGAAGAAAAAAGGCCATGACTCGTGCTGAAGAAATACAGAAGCTATTAGACCCAAGCCTTACAAAGCTGAGATCGAAAAAAAAGGAAAATGGGCTCCGTAATGAGTTTTACAAGGCAATAGAAAGGTATGATGATAATTTTATTTTAATATACACAGATGGTTCTTTCAAGTTGAATCAAGGAAGTGGATGTTCGATAGCCATTCCTCGCCGTAAACAAGTAATATGCATAAGAACAGAAAGTAAAAGTTCAATCCAAGCCGAATATGAAGGAATATTGAGAGCATTGGAGGTAATTTTAAGCCCAAAATGGGGATCTCAAGATTCGGTAGTTATTTGTACTGACTGTTTGAGCTGCTTAGACTCTATAGTAAGTATAAAAGCTTCCAAGAAAGAGGTACTGGTAAGGCGAATTCAAGACACGCTTGTTAAAGCCTCAAAACGGCTCAAAACCTTGAGGTTGTTATGAGTGCCTGGGCATGATGGAATTTGGGACAATGAAATGGCAGATACGGGAGCTAATTATGCTAGAAGAATGCAAAACAAAATAGATGTTATGAACTATTACAAAATAGAGTCTATGATGAAACTACCAAAGTCATTGTCAGTATTTACAAGACACAAAATTACACCAACAAAGTGGCGTAAACCTTGAAAGAACATCTGTAACAATTCTTTTTTGGCAGATATGTAAAGTTTTCTGGAAATCAAAATTGTTTATTCCATAGGCTAGTTTTTGAATTCTTGGTAGGTTAGTTTTGGTTCTTAAAAAATGTTCTTTTTGCCTAACTTTGGATATATAGAGAAAAAGAACATTTTTCTCAATTCATGATAATACTCACTTCACAGTAAGTGACTTGGGAGCTAGCTAAAAACAACCTAAAAGCATAATCAAACCCCTTTTAAGCCCCTTTAATAACAGCTGCCAAATTAACATTATCGTTGTTTAGTTAAAACTTATGTAGGTAAAATTTAACAGCTGAAAATCATAAATCAGGGAAAAGATTCCCCTGAAAAATAATAAAACAGTTAGTAGCAACAAACTGTATATAAGGAGCAACAAGGCTCAATAGTTACCACAACCCTCAAAAACAGATTTATTATCAATATATCTATCAAAAGAAGTCACTTGTTATACTGATTCTAAATATATAATATTCATTAATTCTAACGTCACTCATCAAAAAACTACGAGCCTGAGAAAATTTGCCTAATTTCCGAAAAAAAGGGGGTCTACCCCCCAAAATTCAAAAAAGTCAATGAAAACCGCAACATCAGTTTAAGCGTTTGACAAAACCCTACTGTAGAGGTTTCAATCTGTCAGTCGCAAAAATGTGGAACTTTACATTTTTTGCCAGAAGAAAGATCACACATGCGCGTTTATCTGTTTTTCCCATGGGTGATCGTACAGAACTAGTAATGCTAGGATACCGAGAGTGGGCTCATTAAAAAAAAAAATTTTGAAAGTTCTGGTGTCCTTTTTAAGCGACCAAAAAAAGTTGAAGGTCAACTAGCACTGCTCCTAACCCCGTCCCCCAAAGTTGTTCTATCAAAGTTGTGGGATAGCCACTTTGTTGAGTATAGTTAAAAGGTCCAATAGCTACGCCTTTGAGGATCACATCACCTCCCACAGCCCCTAGGAGGAGGGGTGTAATTTACGAAATTTACCTATTGTTTACGTATAGTACTTGCTATTGGGAAGCATACATACACTTTTGGGAGGGGTTATATTTCACAGGGATAGTTTTCTGTGGAGAGGGAAGTTTTAGGGGAGAATTTTCCAAAGGAAGCTTTACACTTCGAGAATTTGCCAAAATTCTTATACAAGATTCTTTACATTTGTTTCATTTTCTCTCTGTTGACTCAATTTCACACATGGAGATGTTCTGAGGGAATTGTCCCGGAGAGATTATCAGCGGGGTTGGAATTGTATGAAGAAGGTTTTTTTGGGGGGAGATTTCCTCGGAAAATCTCTGATACCTATTTGAATGAAAATTAAGTAGTTTATTTTGATAAAATAAAATCTCAAAATTACAAAACGATTGTAACCGTTTGATTATTCATTTGTAATTTTGCAGCCCTAGAATTTCTGAGGCCGGGGCAAATGCCCCCCCAAACACCTCTCAAGTGGCCAAATGCCAATTTGAAAAAAGGAAACTTTTCTGTATAAACTAGGCTCTATAAGGCCTTTTCTCCCAATATCTAATTTTTTATTGCAGCGCCATGATCTATTTGCATCAAGATTTTTGCAACTTGCAGTTGCCATCTAGTATTACCAAGGGGAATAATAAAAGTGCGTACATACCCTAAACTGAAATATTAATTATATATAATGGTGCTTGTCCTTAACTACCTTTTAGCAATTGCTACTTAGTAAACATCTTTTTTTTCATCCTTTGGTTTAAGTGTTCTTAATCCCCCTCCTAAAAATAATCCTTATTGACAAATAACAATAAATGTGGCTACGATGTAAACATACTGCAGCACTTGCCAAAATTTCGAATGATTTTAACCGTTGGGAACATTTCCAAAAATGTAAATTGTTTCGTCATTGTTTACGTACAAAGTAGCTGTATCTGAGAGCACATTACAGATATCAACAAAAATATGATTAAAACCAACCTGTTGCTACGCAGCGGGAATAAAAAATAGAGAAGTTGAGTTCTTTTGCTTGTTGTAAAAAAAATGACTTCATGCATTAAACAATGGAGGGCTGCATACGATTATTTGGACAATAGGGCAGAGTGAAAAAAGAAGCAAATTTAGCTAATTAATTACTGTTTCTATTTTGATGCTTATTCAAAATATTTAAAACTCATGAAGTTTAATGTTACCTATAAGAAGTTACGAGCCTGAGAAAATTTCCCCACATTTCAAAAAGGAGGAGAAATACCCCGAAAACATCAATCGATCTCAACGAAAATCATACCACTAGATTCAGCATATCAGAGAACCATACTGTCGAGGTTTCATGCTCCTCTATACAAAAATATCGAATTTTGCATTTTTTGCGAGAAAAAAAAATCAGAAATAGGGCCCACCTGCCCTGAGTGTCAGGCGAGGCTTTGTACCCTATTCATAAGCTGAGACAATTGCATAAAAACGACAAAAAAACAAAACTAGGTTTTTTCTTGTTTTAATTTTTTTTTTCTTTTTTTTTTTTTTTTTTTACCTTCTTTTTTCTTTTTTCAGTTTTCTTTTTCTTCTTTATTTTTCAGACTTCATATGCAACCTTCAACACAAAAATACATACAACTTATTTTTATATATATAGATAGTGTAACAGAAGGACATACAACTTATTTTTATATAGATAGATAGAAGATAATAGAGTTCTGAAATAGAACAAGGAGCCACAATACAGCCCTCTATTAAAATCAAATACCTTAATATCTTCAATATCAAACTGAAAGTTTTCTATAAAACTAAAAAAAATATTTTCCAAAGTATAAGAACTACTAGTGATCTTGAATTTTTCTAAACAATTACTTTTTATGCTGTGTAAAAGATAGTCCTGAGTAATTGTCTGCTTCTACTGTGAGGGCCTTTTGGGTATATAATTTGAAGTTTCAGGGATTTCTTGAGAAGTTTAATTTTATTCCATAGTAAGCTGCAAAATCTACATCATTGTAATATAGTCAAAAATTCTTTAGGTAGAAAGAAAAGACGAAAATAAAAGACGAAATTTATTTTCTTAGACGAAAATAAAATATCCGGCAAAAGATTCTCCAGAAAATGCTGTCATACCAGACATGGGCTGTACAACTTTAACAGCAACACGAACGACACAATTAAACGGCTGGATTTCTCATCACACGGTTGTAATGCCGGTGTCAGTGCTGTTACGATTGTAACGCTGTATCATTGGTAAAACGTTCAAAGTAGGCGGGGCCAACAGCATATAAATACTGCTATTCATTAATTGGTTTTATCATGGTTTTATCAAACACCGATTACCATGTGTAAACCATGCACTAAAACAAGGTCAGGGACAAGAGCAAACACTGCAAACACCTCTCCAGGTGTCAGCACAAATTATTGTGAAACAATCACAGTTGGGACAAAATGTAGTTCAACAAAAAGTGGCAGTCAGAGCTACAGGGAATATTCGATTAGCAATCACCATCAACAAAGCTCAAGAGTATAACTAAAGGTATAACTAAAAAAACTAAAAAAAGGTAAAAAACTAAAGCCTAAAAAAAGACCAATTCAAAAACGAATGTATATACAGACCGGGACACCGGGACACAAATGACGACCGGGACACCAGGACACAAGGAATATAAATGACGCCCGGGACCCTCAAAGAGAAATCACAGACTGGGACACCGGGACACATGGAATATAAATGACAACCGGGACACAGGGACACAGCTACAACGGGGACGTTGGGGGGCACAGGGAGATACATAAATGACGACGGCGACACAGGGAATCGTCGATTAGCAATCACCATCAACAAATCTCAAGGGCAATCATTAGAATCATGAGGTATAGATCTGAATACGGATTGTTTTCCCATGGACCATTATATGTTGCATGTTCAAGAGTCGGTAAACCTGACAATCTATTTATATGCACAGACAATGGGACAGCAAAGAATGTTGTATATTCGCAAGTTTTACTTAGTTTAAAACATATATATATATATATATATATATATATATATATATATATATATATATATTCGCAGGTTTTATCAGCAGCAAGTTTTTTGGCATAGACTTTTTGAGCATCTTCCTCGGCTGTTGCCATTGTAAGTTCATCCGTCATTTTAAAGTTAAACATTAATAGATTTCTACGTGAACGCATGTCTTTAATATCTTTAATGACGTCACCGTCATAACAAAAATGACAACAACTAACTTCATGACGTCAGTCAACACACAAACATGACGTCACCTGACAGACACATCCACAGACAACTTATTTATATATATATATATAGATATACTAGCTGTTGGGATGGCGCTTCGCGCCACCCCAACACCTAGTTGGTGGGGGCACTTCGCGCCCCCCCCCAAGCCCCTCCCTCGCGCGTAAGTCGTTACGCGCCATTGTAGTTGTGTCCCTATGTCCCACCTGCGAATATAGATATATATATTATATATATATATATATATATATATATATATATATATATATATATATATATATATATATATATATATATATATATATATGTTTTAAACTAAGTAAAACTTGCGAATATACAACATTCTTTGCTGTCCCATTGTCTGTGCATATAAATAGATTGTCAGGTTTACCGACTCTTGAACATGCAACATATAATGGTCCATGGGAAAACAATCCGTATTCAGATCTATACCTCATGATTCTAATGATTGCCCTTGAGATTTGTTGATGGTGATTGCTAATCGACGATTCCCTGTGTCGCCGTCGTCATTTATTTATCTCCCTGTGCCCCCCAACGTCCCCGTTGTAGCTGTGTCCCTGTGTCCCGGTTGTCATTTATATTCCATGTGTCCCGGTGTCCCAGTCTGTGATTTCTCTTTGAGGGTCCCGGGCGTCATTTATATTCCTTGTGTCCTGGTGTCCCGGTCGTCATTTGTGTCCCGGTGTCCCGGTCTGTATATACATTCGTTTTTGAATTGGTCTTTTTTTAGGCTTTAGTTTTTTACCTTTTTTTAGTTTTTTTAGTTATACCTTTAGTTATACTCTTGAGCTTTGTTGATGGTGATTGCTAATCGAATATTCCCTGTAGCTCTGACTGCCACTTTTTGTTGAACTACATTTTGTCCCAACTGTGATTGTTTCACAATAATTTGTGCTGACACCTGGAGAGGTGTTTGCAGTGTTTGCTCTTGTCCCTGACCTTGTTTTAGTGCATGGTTTACACATGGTAATCGGTGTTTGATAAAACCATGATAAAACCAATTAATGAATAGCAGTATTTATATGCTGTTGGCCCCGCCTACTTTGAACGTTTTACCAATGATACAGCGTTACAATCGTAACAGCACTGACACCGGCATTACAACCGTGTGATGAGAAATCCAGCCGTTTAATTGTGTCGTTCGTGTTGCTGTTAAAGTTGTACAGCCCATGTCTGGTATGACAGCATTTTCTGGAGAATCTTTTGCCGGATATTTTATTTTCGTCTAAGAAAATAAATTTCGTCTTTTATTTTCGTCTTTTCTTTCTACCTAAAGAATTTTTGACTATATTACAATGATGTAGATTTTGCAGCTTACTATGGAATAAAATTAAACTTCTCAAGAAATCCCTGAAACTTCAAATTATATACCCAAAAGGCCCTCACAGTAGAAGCAGACAATTACTCAGGACTATCTTTTACACAGCATAAAAAGTAATTGTTTAGAAAAATTCAAGATCACTAGTAGTTCTTATACTTTGGAAAATATTTTTTTTAGTTTTATAGAAAACTTTCAGTTTGATATTGAAGATATTAAGGTATTTGATTTTAATAGAGGGCTGTATTGTGGCTCCTTGTTCTATTTCAGAACTCTATTATCTTCTATCTATCTATATAAAAATAAGTTGTATGTCCTTCTGTTACACTATCTATATATATAAAAATAAGTTGTATGTATTTTTGTGTTGAAGGTTGCATATGAAGTCTGAAAAATAAAGAAGAAAAAGAAAACTGAAAAAAGAAAAAAGAAGGTAAAAAAAAAAAAAAAAAGAAAAAAAAATTAAAACAAGAAAAAACCTAGTTTTGTTTTTTTGTCGTTTTTATGCAATTGTCTCAGCTTATGAATAGGGTACAAAGCCTCGCCTGACACTCAGGGCAGGTGGGCCCTATTTCTGATTTTTTTTTCTCGCAAAAAATGCAAAATTCGATATTTTTGTATAGAGGAGCATGAAACCTCGACAGTATGGTTCTCTGATATGCTGAATCTAGTGGTATGATTTTCGTTGAGATCGATTGATGTTTTCGGGGTATTTCTCCTCCTTTTTGAAATGTGGGGAAATTTTCTCAGGCTCGTAACTTCTTATAGGTAACATTAAACTTCATGAGTTTTAAATATTTTGAATAAGCATCAAAATAGAAACAGTAATTAATTAGCTAAATTTGCTTCTTTTTTCACTCTGCCCTATTGTCCAAATAATCGTATGCAGCCCTCCATTGTTTAATGCATGAAGTCATTTTTTTTACAACAAGCAAAAGAACTCAACTTCTCTATTTTTTATTCCCGCTGCGTAGCAACAGGTTGGTTTTAATCATATTTTTGTTGATATCTGTAATGTGCTCTCAGATACAGCTACTTTGTACGTAAACAATGACGAAACAATTTACATTTTTGGAAATGTTCCCAACGGTTAAAATCATTCGAAATTTTGGCAAGTGCTGCAGTATGTTTACATCGTAGCCACATTTATTGTTATTTGTCAATAAGGATTATTTTTAGGAGGGGGATTAAGAACACTTAAACCAAAGGATGAAAAAAAAGATGTTTACTAAGTAGCAATTGCTAAAAGGTAGTTAAGGACAAGCACCATTATATATAATTAATATTTCAGTTTAGGGTATGTACGCACTTTTATTATTCCCCTTGGTAATACTAGATGGCAACTGCAAGTTGCAAAAATCTTGATGCAAATAGATCATGGCGCTGCAATAAAAAATTAGATATTGGGAGAAAAGGCCTTATAGAGCCTAGTTTATACAGAAAAGTTTCCTTTTTTCAAATTGGCATTTGGCCACTTGAGAGGTGTTTGGGGGGGGCATTTGCCCCGGCCTCAGAAATTCTAGGGCTGCAAAATTACAAATGAATAATCAAACGGTTACAATCGTTTTGTAATTTTGAGATTTTATTTTATCAAAATAAACTACTTAATTTTCATTCAAATAGGTATCAGAGATTTTCCGAGGAAATCTCCCCCCAAAAAAAGCTTCTTCATACAATTCCAACCCCGCTGATAATCTCTCCGGGACAATTCCCTCAGAACATCTCCATGTGTGAAATTGAGTCAACAGAGAGAAAATGAAACAAATGTAAAGAATCTTGTATAAGAATTTTGGCAAATTCTCGAAGTGTAAAGCTTCCTTTGGAAAATTCTCCCCTAAAACTTCCCTCTCCACAGAAAACTATCCCTGTGAAATATAACCCCTCCCAAAAGTGTATGTATGCTTCCCAATAGCAAGTACTATACGTAAACAATAGGTAAATTTCGTAAATTACACCCCTCCTCCTAGGGGCTGTGGGAGGTGATGTGATCCTCAAAGGCGTAGCTATTGGACCTTTTAACTATACTCAACAAAGTGGCTATCCCACAACTTTGATAGAACAACTTTGGGGGACGGGGTTAGGAGCAGTGCTAGTTGACCTTCAACTTTTTTTGGTCGCTTAAAAAGGACACCAGAACTTTCAAAATTTTTTTTTTTAATGAGCCCACTCCCGGTATCCTAGCATTACTAGTTCTGTACGATCACCCATGGGAAAAACAGATAAACGCGCATGTGTGATCTTTCTTCTGGCAAAAAATGTAAAGTTCCACATTTTTGCGACTGACAGATTGAAACCTCTACAGTAGGGTTTTGTCAAACGCTTAAACTGATGTTGCGGTTTTCATTGACTTTTTTGAATTTTGGGGGGTAGACCCCCTTTTTTTCGGAAATTAGGCAAATTTTCTCAGGCTCGTAGTTTTTTGATGAGTGACGTTAGAATTAATGAATATTATATATTTAGAATCAGTATAACAAGTGAATTCTTTTGATAGATATATTGATAATAAATCTGTTTTTGAGGGTTGTGGTAACTATTGAGCCTTGTTGCTCCTTATATACAGTTTGTTGCTACTAACTGTTTTATTATTTTTCAGGGGAATCTTTTCCCTGATTTATGATTTTCAGCTGTTAAATTTTACCTACATAAGTTTTAACTAAACAACGATAATGTTAATTTGGCAGCTGTTATTAAAGGGGCTTAAAAGGGGTTTGATTATGCTTTTAGGTTGTTTTTAGCTAGCTCCCAAGTCACTTACTGTGAAGTGAGTATTATCATGAATTGAGAAAAATGTTCTTTTTCTCTATATATCCAAAGTTAGGCAAAAAGAACATTTTTTAAGAACCAAAACTAACCTACCAAGAATTCAAAAACTAGCCTATGGAATAAACAATTTTGATTTCCAGAAAACTTTACATATCTGCCAAAAAAGAATTGTTACAGATGTTCTTTCAAGGTTTACGCCACTTTGTTGGTGTAATTTTGTGTCTTGTAAATACTGACAATGACTTTGGTAGTTTCATCATAGACTCTATTTTGTAATAGTTCATAACATCTATTTTGTTTTGCATTCTTCTAGCATAATTAGCTCCCGTATCTGCCATTTCATTGTCCCAAATTCCATCATGCCCAGGCACTCATAACAACCTCAAGGTTTTGAGCCGTTTTGAGGCTTTAACAAGCGTGTCTTGAATTCGCCTTACCAGTACCTCTTTCTTGGAAGCTTTTATACTTACTATAGAGTCTAAGCAGCTCAAACAGTCAGTACAAATAACTACCGAATCTTGAGATCCCCATTTTGGGCTTAAAATTACCTCCAATGCTCTCAATATTCCTTCATATTCGGCTTGGATTGAACTTTTACTTTCTGTTCTTATGCATATTACTTGTTTACGGCGAGGAATGGCTATCGAACATCCACTTCCTTGATTCAACTTGAAAGAACCATCTGTGTATATTAAAATAAAATTATCATCATACCTTTCTATTGCCTTGTAAAACTCATTACGGAGCCCATTTTCCTTTTTTTTCGATCTCAGCTTTGTAAGGCTTGGGTCTAATAGCTTCTGTATTTCTTCAGCACGAGTCATGGCCTTTTTTCTTCTCTCCTTGTCACGATCATTCAGCTCTGCTGCAAAGGCCCAGGATGTCCGACTGAGCCTCTTTCGTTCTTTCTCAAAGATCTTGCATTTGTCCACATTTGATCCAAAAGGTCGAAAGTTAAATTGTTGTGATCCTGTCTCCTGAGTCCTGACATCAACGCCTGCTGGTTCAGTCGTGACAGAAACAGATCCAAAAGACAGAACGACAGACTGTCTGAACAACACACTCGGTAAAGCCATCTCAAAAATTACAGGATCAATACCAGCTGGTTCAACCGTGACAGGAACAGATCCAAAAGACAGAACGACAGACTGTCTGAACGACATACATGGTAAATCCATCTCAAAGGTTACAGGATTGCCAGCATGTTTTGTCCAAGTTTGGCCTATTTCCAATTCACAGGATTTTTCCCCATTTTGTTTAATCATATTCATAGTCAAACTTGGTTTGTGTGCCAACTTGTTTTTGTTCTATATGTTATTAAATAGTGTTCAGATGTTTTCAATTCAAAGACAGAAATGTGTCTGATGAATACTGTAGTGTCATATCTCTTCTATTAAGTACGGAAGAAAAGTGACTTTGCATTTATTGGTTGTCGTTAAGCTTCAACCACTAACACTGATGCGCATGGCTTATCCTCATGAACAATTCGGAAAAATCCTTTTGTTACTATTACGGTTGTACAGCCCATCTCTGGTATAATGGCACTTTCTGGGGAACATTTTGTCTGATTTTTTTTTTAATTTTCATTTAAGCTTTACTCAAAGAAGTTTTAACTGTATTCCAGTGGTTCTGATTTTTCAGCGTACTCTGGGATAAAATTAACCTTTTAAAGAAATGCCGAAACCTCAAATGTAATCAAACAGCTGGTGTTAACGAACTGTAGTAAGGAGCGACCCGGCTCAATAGTAAACGAAACTTTTAAAAATGGGATTTTAATACTAATAGATACATCAAAAGAATTGGATTTTTATGCAGGTTTTAAATATATAAGTTTCATCAAAATTAGTCTTACATATAAAAAGTTACGAGCCTGAGAAAATTGGCCTTGTTTTGAAAAATAGGGTGAAACACCCTCTAAAAGTCATAGAATCTTAACGAATCACATTCAGCGTATCAGAAAACCCTACTGCAGAAGTTTCAAGCTCCTATCTACAAAATTGTGGAATTTCATATTTTTTGCCAGAAGACTGATCACGGTCAAAATTTTGTTTTTTAGAGTTTCGTACTATTGAGCCGGATCACTCCTTACTACAGTTCGTTACCACGAACTGCTTGAAACCATCTTTGTGTAAACAACTATCCTTCTATGAAAAAACCATCTTTGTATGAACAACCATCCTTGTATTACAGCTAATGGCGCCAATTCGACCAAGTTAAATGTTTGGTTTAAGGAACAAAACGTATTAAATTTGGGGGGGGGGGGCAATTTGTCTATTTTTCGCTTTTTTTATGAATTGCCAAATAGGGTGTTTTTTTACATCTGACGGGTGGGAGGTGACCTTCCCATAGAACAGCGAAGAAAGATCTACCTTCCTATGGGAATGTATCTACCATCTTTGCAAATATTCTTTTTTTTTGCTACTACAAGCCTTGGAAAGCTCAATACTTAATTGCATTTTAGTTTAGCAAACTTTCAAATAATTTGACTTGGCATACTATAACCTATCTTCTAAGATAATTTGAAATTGGACTCTTAATCGTTTATTTACTACACTGTATTTTGTTCTTTAATGCTGGATTCTTTTTTTTTAAATTTTGTGGATTAGAAATTAATTGTTGATTTGCTTTATTTAGTTATGACATCTTTGGTTGTTTTGTTTGTTAGACTACAAGGGCTTCTTCGAAATCACCACCTTCAGACATACAGATCTATCAATATGTGACAATATCTTCAAAAAAATATAATTAAGTTAGAGAAGGACGGGGATAATTTGTAACATGTATTTTCTGTCCATTTCAGAAAATATGCCGTTTTGTGTCAAAACCATTAGTAACATATTTTGTTTTATATTAAAGGTATGTTCTAAATCTAATGCTGCTTAAATACAGCATTTTTTCCAGTGTTTAAAGAGTATAGATAATGACAAGCTGGTTTTTCATAGAAAAGGCAGCATTTTGTAGGCAAAGTTTTTAAAGTTGTTAAAACTGACGCTTTAAGAAGAAAGATTGCCTTACAGAAGCATCATCAATTACCTGAGGCACCCCAAAATCGCGTAGTGCAATGTCAAATGTAGCTAATTATATGTTGTTATTCTTTTCTTTATTTTGTTTTGAAATATTTATCTTGAACTTTTAGATAATGCAGCACGTGAGCTTTTATGCCCCAATGTAGTCTCCAGGGCCTTCGCCACTATCTCCTGCCTCTGTTGCTTTGAGTGTAGGGACTTCACAACAAAGTCTGATGTCACAAATTCACCCATCTCAGACTCAACGCTCCCAGCACAAATACATGACCAGATTTCACACAAATATTCTCCAATTGTGAATCCAAGTAGTGTTGGCTCACCAGTGCAGGTTGTACAAAACAATGTGGAAATGCCAAGTAGTGAGCAAATATCAATTTTAAATGACACAGAAACACTTGATAAAGCGCCTCAAGAAAAAGGTAAAAGAAAAAAGCTTAAACAGGACAAAGGATAAACCTCACAAAAATCATGTAGATGATGCAAGTAGATGGTGTTAGTGGTGGTTCTATTTTGATTGAAGAAAACCTGATGGAGAAATCTGGCAAAGTAATTGTTGATGGTGATAGAGTTGTGGAAATTGTAGAGAAGGATAAATCTAGTGTAAAGAGTGTAAAACTGATAATTGGATTAAACTGCCAAAAGGCTCTAAGGATACTGAATGATAAAGCCAACAATCAAGCTCAGTAAACTATCGCCTGAGTTAATTTTTTTTTGGTTTTTATGAGTAGTTTTTACCCTTTTTATCTTTAATTATTTTATCACTTTTTCTTAACGTTTTGTATTAATTTATTATAATATTGTTTATTTATATTATATATATATATATATATATATATATATATATATATATATATATATATATATATATATCTTCTATATATATAAAAATAAGTTGTCTGTCTGTCTGTGGATGGATCAGGTGACGTCACCTGAAAAAACTGGATCAGGTGACGTCAAAACTGAAAAAACTAAAAAAAGGCAAAAACTACAAAAAAAAAATAAAAACTAATAAAAAAAAATAAAAAAGCTAAAAAACTAAAAAAAACTAAAAAAAGGCAAAAACTACAAAAAAAAACTAAAAACTAATAAAAAAGCTAAAAAACTAAAAAAACTAAAAAAAGGCAAAAACTACAAAAAAAACTAAAAACTAATAAAAAAAATAAAAAAGCTAAAAAACTAAAAAAACTAAAAAAACTAAAAAAAGGTAAAAAACTAAAAAAAACTAAAAACTAAAAAAAAAACTAAAAAAAAGGAAAAAACTGAAAAATAAGCTAAAATAAAGGTAAAAACCAATAAAAAACTAAAAAAAAAAACTAAAAAAAACTAAAAAAGGTAAAAACTAAAAGAACTAAAAAGAAAAAAATAAATGACGAAACTCAAAGAGAAAGCGACCAGGACAAAAGGAATGTTCGATTAGCAATCAACAAAGCACCGGGACACAGGGAGTATAAATGACGACCAGGACATAAGTAAAAAAAAAAAACTAA